>NC_088925.1:13007500-13307500 GCF_038396675.1 Hydra vulgaris | reverse complement strand
ACACAAAAAGCATCTGCAACTTCCAAAAATAGGTTATTGCTAAGCAAAATTAGGTATCGATAGTAACTAAATATAAAAAAAAAACACTTTCATAAGAAGCGCAAACTTCATATTAGTACTCATGCCAAATTTAGTAAATAAAGACCTAATATTAAATTAATTATTAATTTTGTCCATTAAAAGTGAATTCTGGCCCACTCTGAGTTAAGCGGAAAGAAATCAAGAGTTTAGATAAAGTTATAAAAAGAGGATATTTAAAATAGGTTAAAGGATGTTTTTTATGAAGAAAAACAAATTTTTGTTAAAACAATTTTAAAAATTACAGGATTTTTACACAAATTTTATGTTACGAACACTATAGATAACACTTATATGTTAAAATAATATATCATAAAATAAGGGCTGGCAGTGATTGTCTAATCATATATAACAATAATTTTGTTGTATGAAATGAAAAAATTTGCAGAGAAGAGGAAATCTTCACTAAACATGCAGATCTTGCTACGAGCTGTTGTTTTACTTTAGCTCATATGTTTAGTTTTAGATTTCCATTCTCTACTTGGCAAAACACGTTCTTAATACAAAAATATTGACAGAAAATATCCGCAGTGTTTCTACGGACATGATAATTATACTTTAAAGTAATAATATTTCTGATGTTCCTAATTATTACCCTGATTACTGCCATTGGGTCAATATTTGTGTTGCTAAACATATGGTGGCATCTGCTGTTTCATATTGCACTCATGATGGTTTGAGTGAGTGTCAACAGCAGCTGCGAAGTAGGGTTTTTCTCTGATAAACTCGCTGTTTCAATGGAGAAGATCAAATTTATAGGAGAAAAATTGTTTTGGGATGTCAAAGAGTTATAAACATGTTTAAAATAATCCCAAATTTCTACAGAAGGAGGACAGTAGGCAAAGATGTGCATGTTGTCCTCGATTTTACCACAAGTTTTGCATTTGTAATTTTTAACGATCTGTTGCCATGTGCTTTTGGCTAGCAAGGCCGCAGAAGGTAGACTGTTGTGTAAAAAACAAAAGAGGATATTTTGTGTCGGTTCGAATGCGTGGGAAGTAAAGTTTTTTTTCCTAATTTGGATCCACGGCATTGTTGTTTTTGCCTAGTATTTCAATTGTTGTTTTTTTAGTACTGAGATGTTTTGTTGTTCCAGTGTTTTAGAAAAGTGTTTTGATGTGCAAGACTTTGCTCCTTCGGTGATAAAATTCCGAGACCCCGGTTTTAAACAAGGAAAAAAAGTGTCTCTTTCTTGACCTGATTTAAATTGGTCTTTTGCCACAGATTTTCGAAAATGGCTATGTGCAGACGTTCTATTACCTATTCGGGAATGAGCAGCACGTTTTCCAGAAACCATTATTTATACGTTTGTTACTTTTATTTATACGTTTGTCACTTAGGGGAAAGACTATGTTATTAAATACGCTAGCAATTTACATTGCTAGCGTATTTAATAACATAGTCTTTCCCCTAAGTGACCAACTACGTAGTCCTAGAAACTTGAGTTTTTTCTTTATTTTGTTTAGCGTTACTAGCCAGTTGAAATTGGTAGTATCACTCAGTCTGGTGTAAAAGTAACATCTAATATTTTGAAACCGGTGTTATTGTTCCACTCTATGTCGTCCAATTCTGGGTACATTTTAGGATCAAAACCCCAAGAGCGAAGACAGAACAAGACAGAAGTCAATTATAAAAGAAAGAAAGAAAACACTAAACTAAAAGAAAACATTATAAAATGTTAGGTAGGTACGTTAAAAGCGTAGGTTTTGATATACGCTTTTATTTAGTACCCTCCACCTCAATAGAAGAACCTACGCTTTTAACGTACCTACCTAACATTTTATAATGTTTTCTTTTAGTTTAGTGTCTTCTTTCTTTTATAATTGACTTCTAAATTAAATTGACCCCCCACCCACCCACCCACTCACCCCATCAAAAAAAAAATATTATTTTTTAAACTTATAAATTTAATAGCTTTTGACCAAATAAGTCGTAATGTAACTTTATATAATCTAAATGTGAGACGGAATTAAAATACGTATAGATTTTTTTGACGTTATGTTGCGTCTTAATTATCAAAAGTGCACTGTTATAATTATAATTGCCATGGCTTTTTTTTAACGTATATTTAAACTTTTAACAATGTACAAAAAATTGTAACTTTTTTTATAACAAATCTGTCACGAAAAAAACGTTTCGATTCGTGAAGTTGTAATTAACTAATTGCAAATTTGCGATTTGAATTAAAAAAAATAATAATATTTTTCTAAAACTTTTTATAGTTACTAATGTCTCGACATGCATCGTTGAGTACCATAACCCATAAATGAGTTAGAGTATTTAACAAATTTGTTTAATTAACAATATTGTATACAATATTGTTATATAGTAATTCAAAATATTACTATATAGTAATTCAAAATGTCACAAATTTGAAAGTCGCTGCAGGTGACCTCGATCACGTCTTATTAGGTCAAAGTGTTAGGTATTAATACGCTATACGTTACATCTCGATTACGAAAAAATTACATTTTTGCACGTAACGTTACGTTACAATGTTATGTATCGTTACGTAAAATCTTTCGTCTCGGTTACGTAACAATAACGGACATTTTGCATGTATCGTTATGTAACAATGTTACGTTTCGTTACGTAAAATCTTACGTCTCGGTTACGTAAAATAACGGACATTTTGCACGTAACGAAACGAATCTCGTTTACGTTACAATACGTAATGTAACCTAAAAATGTTATAGGGTAACATTGGATTTTTTTTTACGACCGTAGCGACATAAAAATGCTTGTAAAACAATATCAATAGGTGCTAAATACACACACCAAATGATTTTTTTTACCATGCCGTTCGCTGCATTCAAACGACAAAGTTCGAATGCAACGAACGGCATTCAAGTCTGACGAAGTTGTTTTGTTCAGAAGTGGTAAAAAGTAAACGTTACGACCGTCACCTAGAGTTAATTTTCACCTAGAGAGAAAAAAGTTTAAAACTTTAATGCTGTAACTTTTGCGTACTAAATTACATGATAGTATTTCACATATCTGGAAAGTTTTAAGTCATTTCCATTTTTTGGTTCATTCTTAATAGCATAAAGAGTGACAAATGTTACGACCGCCATTCTCGCGGAATTGCGCATATATTCATATATATATATATATATATATATATATATATATATATATATATATATATATATATATATATATATATATATATATATATATATATATATATTGTAAATTAACAAGCACAAATGTGCTAGATAATTTACAATATATGAAGGATAACGAGTCCACAAAATATGAAGGACTCTGAAAACGCGCCCTACAATCAAAGAATACATGCATGTATTATTTGATTGAAGGGCGCGTTGTCAGAGTCCTTCATATTTTGTGAACCTGCGTGTCCTTTAGAACATGTATCACTGTTGTAATAAATTTTAATCTAATCTAATTTTATTGTTTGGGTCGCCACAACTTAGCAAAAAATATTAAAGGGTCGCGGCATCGGAAAGGATAGGAATATTTGCGATACATGTTTTTATAAATTATTCCCAATTTAAAAAAGTACTATTATGCCTTTATAGACAACCAGTTGCTTCAATGATAGCTGACTTTATACTCATATGATGACATAAATTGGACAAGAAAAATTATTTTTATTTGCTATCATAAATAACAAAGCATTTTATTAAAATCTCTATTAATATAGCTCATATATAGTTTTTTTTGTCTTTTTCTATCTATGCTTGCACATAAATAATGACATTAAGAATTGAATTTTGACAATCCAAAGTTTTTTATAGTACGATTGTGAATTGTGTTCTTTACAAAGCAAGATAAAATTGATTTCATTATAATTTTTACTATTTTCTTTTGTTTTATTGCACAGCACTTAAGTCAGATTCGTTAACGTTAAATATGTTTTATTATTGTTGATAATGCAGTGAAAAAACTGCACTATCAACAACAATAAAACATGTTCAACGTTGATGTTTTTAGTAAGAGGTTTTTTCAAAGTTCATTTCAAAGTATTTCATATTCAAAGTTGATGTTTTTAATAAGAGGTTTGCTCTTGAGAAATGACATTTTTTCTGGTGTTCTCCGTAAGATTTGTGAATTTTAAATATCCACTCTACCATTTTTTACTAGCTCTTCTAGAATGTATATTAAAATAATGTTTGATAATACATTTATCCACTATTTCAAACACAAGTCACTTTAGATCTTTTGTTGTTAAACCAAAAAACCTTGTAATTAATATTTCTTCAATGACGTGACATTATATTTTTCAATGATAAATTGTATAACATTGACCTCCCAAGCCTTTTTTTTGTATTTTATCTATAATAAAAAGTTAAATATTTTCTTAAAAGTTGTATTTTAACTGTATTGCATTATGTTTGCATTTTAGTTAAAAATAAAATGCAATAATGCGCTGTGTAATTTTTTTCCGCGTAATTTAAGTCCTAATCTGCCAACGTACGCAACCCGTCAATATGTCATCATGTACTTTTAAAAAAAGGTAGAAGTTTCTATCTTAGTGTAGGATACGTGGTATATCCTTAATAAGGTATACATCGGTGTGAGGACGTTTACTTCTTGCAATATTCCAAGCTATAATAAAACTTGCTTCTGAACTGATATTTGATTCTTTGCTGGAAGATGAAATATACATTTGTTGATTTTTAAATATTGTTTTAAGCAATTCGATTTTACTTTTTCTATGACATGAATTTTAGGCTCTAATTTACATCTCTACCCCCCTATTTTTATATTTGATTATGATAAAGAATTTTATCCTGATAAAGAATCGCATGAAAACATAGACCTGAAAACCAAAGGAAAGTTCTCTAATTTGATGTTGAAGTGTCAAGAAATATACCAAAAACGGTAATATTCGTCATCTTTTTTGAAACACGACTAAGTTATAACTAAGGCGGTAAACATTATGAACTTAATCATTAAAAAAACTTGAAAGCCCGGTTTTTATTTCGCTAAATTATTTTATGGAGAAATTTGTTGTGTATTTTCTTTTTATTTTAGTATTTTTTTTCTTGAAAAACTTCGAATTTCAATAAGTTTTATTTTTTATTTTCAGATATATACATATTTTTTTAAATACAGTAATATTTTAGATAAATGTTACTATATACAAAAATAATAATCAAACGGGATATTTATCTACAACTTGGTTCCAAAAGTGAAAATAAGAGTGTTCTTTAAAACGTTGCGCCCATATAAATTCTGATAAATAATCAGGAATCATTTCTCTATTTGTGGGCCCAAACATAGCTTTAAGTTTGGCTTTGCTTCTTTGCCACATTGCCTCAACGCTGTTTGTTGTAACATTTGTTGCAGGATCAACAAAACGTAAAGTATGGCTTACTGTACCATGTTGAAAACCTTGCACTGCAAAACCTTGGTATGCTGCCCACATATCGCTCCATATTTCAGTTCCAGGACGAATCCATTGTATAATGATGGGTAATATGGTTACTGCATAGCGGTGCGCTACAGGAATGAGTAACCCTTCTTTAGTTGCTATATCGTACACACCAAAAATCCATTGATTTTCTACAATTCTACCTCGGTCGTATTTCCTTCTTGAAAAAAGTGATTCATCTATTTCCACTATTGAACCTGGCCCTCCTAATTGCACACGGTTGTTAAGGAAATAAGCAACGGCAATGTCTCTACAAAATTGATTCCAATCAACTACAGTTTTATTGCTACCAATTTCTAAATCCTTTTGTATGTCTTCTACTGAAAGGCCACAACTTTTTCCGGCGCTACGAGTCCAAATATAGGTAATACCTATTATTTGCCAAAGTTTCAGTTGAGATCGTTCAAAAAAACTTCCAACACGAATACTTTTTTTTTTTTGCATTGTTTTTGCATGCATCTCCAAATCTTTCCATCGACGTTATGATTATTTTGTTCGTTGCACTGGATGTTACATCGAGACAGATCATATTTATAGCAAGTAAACCAAACTCCCTGCACCACCGGATGCACTCGTTATTATTGTTTTTAAACCTGCGACCAATATCCGGTAAATTAAGGCTATCAAACTCGATAATAGTCAGTCGTCTAAGATTTGCCATTTTAATTTTAAAACAGAAATACAAACATTTCTAATAGAGTTTTTTATAACTATATTTTAAAATTTGCAAATTTTTTGTATCGGAATTTTTTATGAATACTTTCGCAATTTTCATGAGTATTTTAATTACTTTCAAACTACAGACACCAGGCGGCGTAATTAAATAGTGAAATGTTAAAGTGTTATAAAAACAGATAGTGAATATTAGCCTTTTTGATATATTTTTTTTACACTTTAACATCAAATTAGAGAACTTTCATTTGGTTTTAAGTTCTATGTTTTTATACGATTCTTAATCAGGATAAAATTCTCTATCATAATCAAAAATAAAAGTAGTGTGTATGTGTGTGTGTGTGTGTGGGGGGGGGGGAGAGAGAGATGTAAACTAGCGCCTGAATTTTATGGGTATTGGGGTCGTCCATAAAGTACGTACGCTCATAGGGGGGAGGGGGGAGGTCTTCAAAAAGCGTACGAAAGCGTATGGGAGGGGGGGGGGGGAAAGGTTCAATTTAAAAGTACGTACTTCGATTTTCTAATTTATCACAATTAACCAGCTAATCAATAAAAAAGTTACATTCTGACTAAAGATTCTAGTTTGTCAACATAAAAAGATGTATGGTATATGGAGTAGAGGGTATAGTTTTCCTCTATGCACACACATGTATGGGCGCCCTCAGAATTTTTTGATGTTCCAGATAGGACACTTTCACACACCGTGCAAACTCATAACTTAAGTTTGTTTATACCTATACCAAATGAGGAGGCCTTGGAAAATATCGGGATGGCGAAGGCCTGTGAACAAAAAGCCTTAAAACGTTTACCCTCCCCTGCCCATATGTGGAGGCACAAATGTAGTAAAATTTTCAACTTTACCATCTAAAACTAAATTTAAATTTATCGACAGATTTTAATTTTTGTGGAAAAATATTGTAAATTACAAAAGTTATGACCATGCAAATTTTCCGACCCCCAAAATGAGAGGGGTGCAAATTTTGCATGGTCATAACTTTTATGTAATTTACAATGTTTTTCTACAAAAATTAAAATCTGTCGATAAATTTAAATTTAGTTTTAGATGTTAAAGTTAAAAATTTTGCTGCATATATCCCTCACGTTTGGGCAGAAAAGGGGGTAGACAAACTCTTAAGGGCTTTTTGTTTCCAGGCCTCCGCCATCCAAATTTTTTGCAAGGCCACCTCATTTGGCATATTAACAAACTTAAGTTTGCACGATGTGTCAAAGTGTTCTATCTGGAACATCAAAAAATCCTGAGGGGGCCCATGCACACATGCCACCCCTTATATACTGGCCCTGAGTAAAACCTGAGGGCCGTGGTTGATGGGACGAAGTCACCCCAAAAAAACGTGTCAATTGCGTCTCAAAATTTTCCAAATTTGACCGCTAGGTTTTGCTAAAATAAAAAGCTTCTTAAATTAGCAAAAGGGCACAAAATTTGCTGTTGCCCCCTCTCACTGGGTTTTACCCTTTGTTTTCAATATTACTGATCTCACGTAAGACTCGTTTTTTACTTACTAAAGAGTGCCTGAAAAAAACGTCCACCTTAAGTATAGTTTATTTACATTTGATTCGTTATTAAAACAAAAAAAGGTTTACATGGATTTCACCGGGAATCTAACCTGGATCTCCGTCGACTATTTCCGTAGCCTTAAGCTCTCGCCCAAATACCCACTTACCTTTAATGTATTTTAAATTTATTTAAATTATTATTTGCATATATACTTAAAGACGTTTTTAAAATGCGCAAATAAAGAGCTTTGGGGTCGTATAAAGTATATAAGGTACCCTCCGCCTTTTTGTTTTTTAAAGAAACTTTTTTATTGAGAAAAAAAAATAAAGGAGGGATAGGGGGGGGGGGAATTTGAGGGGGGTATTTGAGAAACGTAGGTACTTTTAAGGGAGGGGGGGGACATAAAAGTACGCATGGTACAGAGGGGAGGGGGGAGGTCAAATTTCAAAATTTTTGGCGTACGTACTTTATGGACGACCTCATTCCTCATTACATGTCTTATTATGAGCAAGTTCAGTTCTGCAAGGTAAACACATAGGTTTATTTCTTTTTCAATAAATGCATATTTTTCTGTCTAATCACCATAAAAAAATCTGTTATAACCTTCAATTTTTCTTTTCTTACTTTTATTGTGAAGTACTTTATTGTCACCTTTGGCAATATCCATTTTTCAAACAGTATGCCTTCCGGCTATGTATAATTCAAGTTTTTATTATCAGTAAATCAAAAAAACTTTTAAAGAGGGCCGTATTGCGGCTCGCGAGCCGCTATTTGGCCATCCCTGCTCTAAACATTAGTATCAACTTGTGTACTTTTTTAAATGACTGGCCCATAATGAAATTTATTTAGTCCAATTTTAAGTCTTACATTTTATAACTGTGGTGCAATGAATCTTCCTCAATTTTCTCATTCTTGGATGATTCACTATCAGAAAATTCATACTCAAATTTTGGCTGATATGCATCGAATTTTTTTTTTTTTCATAAAGAACATAAATTACAGCAAGTTGTATGCTGTGATCAAAATATAATTGTTGATTAGCTGCTAGCAACCTTCAAACTTTTTTCAACGCTAGCTCTATTGATCATTTTAGCCACAATGTCGTTTTGCAGATCAAGACTATGGTTTTAGATATTTTTTTCTAATAGTTTAATGCAGTTTTCTGCTGACATTGAAGCTATTATTCGCACTAAACCTAAACTCCAGAAGTGAGAATTTTGTTCATGAGCGTTAATACTCATATTGTGACGGTTTTGAAGTAACGTCCATTCGTCAAAAGACAATTTAAATCTTTCTCTCCTACTCCGAATTCTGTTTTCTTGCACAATTCAATTTGATAAACTAAACCTAATCTTATTTTTCGCTGTATTATACTACATGATTACGAATTTTGTTTTTTCACGTTGGTAGATTACTGATTCCGATATTTGTTATAGCGGCACGTAAGTCTGTTGAAGAACATATAACATTAAACGAAAGCAAATGAATTTAAATGAAAGCAAGTGTAGCATGAAGTCAGGGCCGTCCAGAAAAGGTTTTAATGAAGGTGGGGGGGGGGGGAGGGTTACGTATCTATTTTTTGACAACTAAAGCTAAAAATTTTTATTGCCGACTAACATATCTATATATGTATTTAAAAAAAAGATCCACGTTGACCGACATTTGCCAACTGCCAACTATAAATCCAATTTTGCCGACTCTAGTATCCGATTTGCCGAAAAATAAAATTCGTAGGGGGGCTAGGCACCCCCTACGCCCCAACCCTCAGGAAAGCCCTACATGAAGTGTTTTATCTTTCCTCGCATAATTTGAAAATTATTCCGTAAGTGGTTTAGATTTATTTTTGGTGGTTTATCTGATGTGCTTTCTTTGGTAATATTAGTTTGGATTGGACTTTCCACCTTCACATTAAGCGCCGATAAACATGTGTATATTTAATATAATTAATAATATATATCAACCAAAATTTATTAACTCCTTTTCACGTGGTCACCGTCTTAATATGAGGCGTGAATATATTCCAAACTGTCTTCCAAGACACTACGAACTATATAATAGATCAGCAAAATACTGGAACGAACTACCCGAGCAAGTAACTTTCTACTCAACTGTACTTTCTTTTAAAATTAGACTAGATTACTGGTTGAGTATAAAATTCGGAACGAATATTTACAAAACGGATTGTTTTCCCTTTTCCATTTAATAGGGTGTTTTCCTTGCTCGCTGTATGTATATATGGTATGTATATTTTACGGCTACAACTATAATATTAATAGTTATGAGAAACGCGTTTTTTTTAGTTGAAAAACGTTTATTTTAAAGGTTAACAGAACAGAATAACTAACAACCATTAAAAAATTTAAAAACCGTTAGTATTTAAAAAGTGTCTCTATAAATAATTTTTTTACAATAAAGATCTCGGTATTGCAATCGCTAATGTGGAGGAAATGCATCAAAATTTCATTTCTATACGATTTATAATAAAATAATGATTTTGAATATATATAGTGATTAAAATTATAACCCCACAATCCGAAATAAATGTTTGTTGATTATAAAAACAATACTCAATCAGTTGGTACGCATTTTCACCAAAATTAATAAAACAGGTTTACACGCATGTATCTAATCACTTTCGGACTAAAACGAATATTTATGAAAGTACTGTCGTAAGTGTCATACCGTTATAGGCGCCTTTCTCCTAATTGTGTTTTTTTGAAGTAAGTTTTATAAGTTGAGCAAATAAGCTTTTTAAAACTAAGCATTCTAACTATTTTTGTTATATAACTTAAATTATTTTGAAATTAAAAAAATACTACGTCATACACACTGTTAAAAATGTGTTTAAAAAACATTGCATTGTAAGTTATGGTTATTTGTTATTTGCACAAATATTGTTTAAAACAACAAGTTGATTGTGCTGTTATCATAAATTATGAATGTTTTCAAAACAGATATTTTGATAATTATAATAAAATTAACGTTTATTTATAAATAATTTAAAAAGAATATATATGTATATATATATATATATATATATATATATATATATATATTATATATATATATATATATATATATATATATATATATGCATATATATATATATATGTGCATATATATATATATATATATATATATTTATTATTGTTATTATTGCAGACTATAAATAAAATGACTTCTAAGAGAATTGACAGCCCTCAGAACGATGATGTTAAACTTGATTCCAACTCCACAGAAAACATTCAAAAATGTGATTTTGATAAATGGTATTACATAGATAAAGAGATGATTCCAGCAAAACTAACTTATTTTTTCACAGGTTTAGAAAGGTCATCGGCATCACCTTATTTTATCATGTTTTATACAAGTATTGGTCTTAATTTAAAACAAGCCGGTTATGTGTTTTCTTTTTCTTACGCTGGCCTAATGGTAGGTAGTATTTTTTGGGGTGTTTTAGCTGACAAAACTCGCGCGTATCGAATTCTGTTATTTACTTTGTACATTTTATACGGGGTTTTTGCGTTATTAATTCCATTCGTTAGTTCAAAAATAGGAGAAAAAGAAAAAAACCAATGTCCATCAATAAACAAATTTTCTAACAATAGTACAAACAAGACAATCGTTGATGATTATTCTCCAGTGTCCACGACAACTTTGACTTATGTTATGGCAACGCTGGGATTTTTCACATCCTCTTTTAGTGGAAGCATTTATAGCTATGTTGATGCTGGAGTCATTGAAAAAATAAAAATGTCTACAAAACGAAAAGATTTTGGGAGGCAGTATATGTTTGTAAATATTGGCTTTGCATTTGGAGCCTTAATTTCAGGAGAAATGATGGATATATTTCCGAAAGTTAAAATTTCGTGTTATTTTGCTGTATTTAGTGTTGGTGTTATATTTTTAATCGCTTCATGCATTTGCTCTCAATATTTATACAAAGGCATCATAATACCTTCTCGAAAAGAAGTAAAATCCGATTCCTTTAAAAAGGATCTTATTCAAACATTAACTAACTTTGAAGTTATTCTCTTTTTGATAACGACTTTTGCAAACGGTTTCTTGTATTGTATATACTTGAACTACTTCTTTCTGTTTTTGAAGGAACTCAAAGCTACAAATTTGTTAATTGGGTTAACAGTTGGGTTTGGATCAACATCGGGTATTTTTGTAAATTTTTTTAACGAAAAAATCATAAAACTACTTCGAGGAACATTTAATACTATTATCATGTGCACATTTCTTTGGTCCGTTCGGTTTTTCATATTTTATTTTTTAATAAATCCTTGGTTAATCATACCGCTACAACTTACTTTACATGGGTTATGTTTATCGCTTTTTTTCAGTGTTAAATCGGTCCACTTAAAGCTTATCTCTCCAAATAGCATCCATTCAACTATGTTTGGAATTATTCAATGTTTACATAGTGGTATATCTCCAATAGTAGGAAGTTTAATAGGAGGTGAATTATATTTTACGTTTGGGGCTCGAAACACATTTTTATATGTTTGCTTAATCGCTTTAGGGTGGACGGTGATTTTATGTATGTACATATTTGTGAAATATCGAACGGAGAAAAATGCTCGTAAATTATCAAAATCTGCTATCCTGAATGAATATCCATTTGAAGATAGTGAATACATAACCAAATTTTGAGTTTGAAAATTGTTTAATAAAATTTTGTGCACGTTAATATTGTAATATATATATATATATATATATATATATATATATATATATATATATATATATATATATATATATATATATATATATATATATATATATATATATATATATATATATACATATATATATATATATATATATATATATATATATATATATATATATATATATATATATATTATATATATATATATATATATATAAGTAAGAACGCTAGTTAAAAATCTGTCTTTTCTTTACGATTAAAAAAGCCACTTTAGAAGTAAGATAATTAATAGTATAGATAAAAATATAAAATAATATAGAAACAAAGACCAAGGTTTCTGGAAATGAAAAGAAAGATTAATTATATTGGTTTTTTTTTATAGATTTTATAATCAAAAAAAAATTCTTATGTATTTTTAATAAAGATCATAATATAACAGTTTGTATAATAATTTAACAGTTTGTATAAATATATATAAAAATATAAATTAGCGATAAATAACCATAAAATTAGACCCCTTTTTTTTAAATTCTTGAGTAATTTGTTTAAGCTTGTGACATTTATGCTCACATAAAGTAACTGAAAACAATCATAGATATTTGCTCAAAAACAAAAACAAAAAAATTTAACGTGTTTTATCGCTATTAACAATAAAGATAAATATATAAACTGTTTAGAAGTAAATAAAATTAATGAGCTAAATACATTATATGCAAAGTTTTTGCATTATGTTTTAAAAAACAAAACAAAACTTTCGTTCTGTTTTGTTTTTTTTAATTTATTTTCAAAGAAAATTAATGAATGAGGAGTGAAGCATGAAAACGGGAAAAAATTTGAATCATTGATGTTTGAACTGAAAACTGAAAACGAAGAAAAAGATTCGTCTAAATTTTTTGTTTTTTTTTTGTTTTTGTTTTGTTTTGTTCTTTTTATTACATTTTAGATAAGCATTTCTTTACAATATTTAAAATACAAAGATATAATAATAAAATATATATACATATATATATATATATATATATATATATATATATATATATATATATATATATATATATATATATATATATATATATATATATATATATATATATATATATACATATATATATAATGATCGCTATTGAAAAATAAAAGGACTCATGTATTTGTGTTAAATGTATTTGTGTAAGTCTTCATTGTAATGTCATTAGAATTATTTTTGAAGCTTTTTTCAAGATTTCATTTGATTCTAAGTTAGAATAAAATGAAAGTTGTGTGATTTCAACAATAAACCAGAATCGGAATCCGGATCGAATCGAAAATTAATACAACAAGCTTCACTGAATAGGTTAAACAATGTTATTATCTAACACAGTGTTATGTATCAATATTTATACACTATACTATACATTATCTTATGTAATTAGATAGTGTAGAGAGTTCGGATTACACTATGTTATCAGGAAATATATCGTAGTCCAAACTCATTGTAAGTTACTTTGATAACTTTTATTTTGTCGTTTTTTATTATTATTATATGTTAAATTTTCTAAGTAATGTAGTTATTTTAATTAAGTTGTTGAAAGATGTGGAACCAACTTTCGTCTGTCCAAAAAGTTATTTCAATATAATTTCAAATTCATTTTTTTATTCTCTATCTTATCTTTCTAATCTTGATCCTTTGCTGGCATATTATATATTATTTTTATAAACGACATTTACTTATCGTCATACTAATATGATATAATCATCATAATAAATTTTAATTTGATAATAACGCTTAAATATTTTGTACCCACTCTAACATCTTAGTTAACATGCGTCGTAAAGGAACGTCCGCCGGACGTATTACGGATGACTGGACGTCCCCCAGACATCGCATGCTCACTGGGATATATTAGATTGTTATGTTAGAGCGGGTATTTTATATCCACTCTAAAATAACAATCTTTATCACTATGAATAGAGAATTTGACAAGAAAGCTAACAGGTTTTCTTTGCATCCAACTAAAAGTAAGCACACAACTTTTTCAAAAGCTTCTAAATACGACACTTTGCCATTAAATCCGATATATGTAGAAAAAACTAAATTGCTACGGACATTCTGTATTCATTTCTTAGGCGTAATACTCGACATAAAGTTTTTAAATTTTCCTAATATTTGCTAAATTTTCAACAGCTGATCTCATCCAAAACAATGCATAGATGACACATTTAAACTTTTTTGAATTTGATAAATAAAATTACTAGCTCAAACACTTATGGTAAATCAATTAGCCTACGCCTTGGCATTTTAACCTAATACCCGGTTAACAAATATGAATAAAGAACAATCTAAAATAATAATAGAAATTAGTTCAAGATTGAGATTTAAAAGTAAAATTTACATAATACAATCATAATAAAATGATTATCTAAAACCTGTATAATCTCGATAAAATAATGTTTAAATTGCGTTTGGTGACTCTATTTTTAAAATCTTTTCAATATAAAAAGAAACGTTTCACTCTTCATTCGGATACTACTTACGGTAGAGAAACAATAACGTTTAACGAAAATCGCCACATGTAGCGGTCTGCAGACTTTTAACGTAGCCCTGAAAGAAGACACTGGTATATTAATCGAAATATAAAAATTAACCAGTTAAGAGATACTAGAATAAACATAATAAACTAACCTTTTCAGTCTTTAAAGACATCTTTTGAAGAGCTTATATCAAATAGCTAGTTGATAGCGAGTAACTCCACGGCATTAGTGTATCTACATTCAACAAAATGTAAATAAAACCAATACGTTAGCGTTAGTACCTAATTTATAAAAAATAAAAGCATAATTAATTAAAAAGCTGTGGAAATACCTTTAGGAAATAGTAAAGTAATTGACATATTACCTGTAGTGTTAAGGATTTCTTGATGTTTTTTAATTCTCGAGAAATGAGAAATTGAGAATGAGCTTCTTGAGAACTCTCGAGAAATTTTGAGAAAATGAGAAATTTGAGAAATTTTGAGAAATTTTGAGAAATTTTGAGAAATTTTGAGAAAATTTTGTCAAAATCGTAATTCTTTTAAAATTTTAATATAATGTTCATAAAATGTATATGAGTAGTATAAAAAGGGCGTTCTGGCTCTTTTTTTTATTATTTTTCAACCATATCCCTAACCATAATCTCATATCATATTTAGCCATAAACATATCCATGTTCTCATAAGTCATTTCAATCAGTCGAAGTATGAAATGCTGTTTCTATCTCATAAAAAAGTGCATTTTCAAAAAAAGTGTGTGAGCAAGAAAAACTCGGAGCTATTTTTTGTAATTTTAATATATATAATAATAATATATATAATAATAAATTCTTTATTATTAACCCATGAGTCGAACGAATCAGGATACCCATACCACTTTACTAATGATTTGTTTTTGAGTTTACGAATAACTTTTTCAGTCCTAAATATGTTTTGATAAGTTTTTTTCATTTCTTGTTCATAAAAAGTACCTTGTATTTCTTTACTATTATCATCAGTTATTTTATACGTTGGTGGATCTGTGAACTGAACCTGTGACACTGTAAAAACTTCTTCAGTCCATCTCGGTGTGTATCCTTTTTCAAACGTTGTTTTCTTTTTAGTTATCCTAATTCTATCACCAATTGAAAATTTTGGTTTTGGTCTTTTAGACCCATATGAACTTACATTTCCATTTAGATTTAACCAAACAATATTTTCATTCTTTTTATCGCTAGCTTCAGCTGGTGTCATTTTAATTGAAGAATGCTTTGTGTTGTCGTATTTATTTACCATTTCACCTAAAACGTCAATATATTTTCTTGTAGAATTAGCTGAAAAGTTCTTTAGCATTTTATCTTTCATTGTTCTATTCCATCGTTTAACTACATAACTTTTTTCTTCATTTTTAGTTGAATATAACTCAACACCAAGCGCTTTAACATGCTTTTATAAAACTCGAAGCCTTTATCTACCCACATTTGTTGACACTTTCTTGTTTTAGATCCTTCGGATCCATGAAAATTCGAAGAATTTTTTTAAAATGTTATTTAAAGCATTAGCAACATCAACTCCATTTTTACTCTTCAATGGAACAATCCATCCATACTTCGAAAAAACATCTTAGTTTATTTGCTAATTTCCACAAGATTCAAAGAATTTAAATAACATTTATAATGATCATTTTTCAAGTGATATGTCAAAAGATGAGTTTAAAAATTTTTGTAAGAAAGCTTGGTCAGAGCCTCATGGATTTGTTATTCTAGATCTATCTTCTAAAAAAGATTATGGAAAATATAGAAGTGGATTAAATTGTTTTTATATACCAACTTGTGAATTTTAAAATTTTTTTAAAGAAATAAAAAATTTTTTCACATCAATATATTCTTTTAAAGTTTTGTGTAGTAGTTAATGAAGGTGTTGCGTTAGTTTCATTAAAAGAAGAACTTAAATTAAAAATGTTAAGTTTACAAAACTCTGCAATATCAGAGACTGTTGATGATATTATAATAAATGTTGTTAATAATTCTGATTCTGATCTATTGATTAAAAAAGTAGAAAGTTTATGTTTTGTGAATTTATTTTAAATATTTTTTTTTTAAATTATTTAAAAAAAAATTATTTTTACTTATTAAAATGGAGTTTAATTGCAAAAAGCTGTGTAATAATATTTATTCAGATATACCAAATGCACAGAGTACAAATGATAAAACTTTCAATAAAATATATCCAAATCTTCCAAGTGCACCTGATGAAGAAAATAAGATTATTAGTGCACATATATATCACTTAAACACAATTAGTGAGATTCAAAAAATAATTGAGAGTGACAGAGAAAAGAGAAATATGTTAAGTAAAAAGTATCATAGAGCTGTAAAAATAATTTCAGCAATTGCTAATTCATTACTAGCAAGCACTATGGCACTTGGCACTATTGGAATTGGCTTTTTAGCAACAATAATTGCAGCACCAGTAGTTATTGCATGTGAAGGTGCAGCATTAGGAGCAGGTGTTTTATTATTAATAGGAGGGCAAGTTAATAAAAAATTAAATTTAAAAGCAGAAAAGCATGAAAAGATTAAAGTACTTGCTGATTCAAAACTAAATACAATAAGTGACTATATATCAAAAGCTTTAGTAGATGGAAGTATAGATGACAATGAATTTAAACTAACACTTAGTGAACTTGAAAAATTTAAAGCCATGCTTGAGCAAATTAGAACAAATTCAAAAAAATTAATGAATGAACAAACTAAAGAATCATTAATTACTTAAGGAAGAGATGAAGCAATTAATATACTCAAAAGCAGATTTAGTAAAAATGTAAACGTCAAAACATAAAATAGTGTATTAAAATAAAATGTAAAACATAAAACACAACATAACAAATTATGTTGTGTTTTTTAATATTTCTTATAAAAAAGTAAAATGTCATTTCTAAAAATTAAAGATCCTGAAAAAAGTGGCAAAATTGTCAAAGAATTCTTAGAGCTTAAAAAAAGAATACGGCAGAATAATTTATATGAAAAGATGGGTGAAAGTAATTTACAGTCAGACTTAGAAAAACTGTACAAGCCATTAATTGATAGTCGAGATGGAGTAAAAGTAAGCATAAATAAATTGCAAGATCAAGCTAATAAATTTGCACTCACTATTTCAAATTCTTATCCTGAAGCAAATAGAGAGATAATGATAACTGATTCTAAAAAACTATATCCTTATCATAAAGAAAATAAAGGTATGAGGCTAGGAAAAATTGCAACAGATTTTCTAAGAATGTATGCTAATAGTAAAAAATCTACAGATACTACATTTGGAATACATTCTAAAGATGATATATTTTATAATTGAAAAAAACCAATACATATTAATGATAATGATATAACTATTGATGATGAAGCATATTATGGTACTCCTGGTCTTTGGGAGTTGATTGTAAAGTTTAATCCTAAAAAGAATTTATATACTGAAGATGACCTTAAAAAATATCGAGATATATTAATACAAACAGATGCAATTACTTCTAATGCAAACCCATACAAACCAAAGTCGTCTCGTAGTGGAATACAGAGAAATAATAGCTCCTATTTGGAGAGATATAAATATGAAGCGTAAATTAAAAGAAAATGGAATTGAAGGAAGAACAATAATACAAACTATAATTATTCCTAGCGATCCTATTGCACTACTTGATATGCTTGAACTACGTAAAGCTGCATTGGAAGCAAAAGGTAACACTGGAGCAGGAAATGAAGCTGTTGCAATTTGTGACGTATTAAAAGTTTGTGATGTATTAAAAGATCAAGGTGTTATGCATTTTGTGATTGTGATCAAGGTGTTAAGCAATTTGTAATGTATTAAAAATTTGTGATGTATTAAAAGATCAAGGCGTTATGAATCGTGAACGGTATGAAGTAATACAAAATTATATATCAGTGCATATAAAAAAAATATATAGTACATAAAAAAAATGCTAATTGTTCATAATACGAGATATGTAAAAAAACATGCTATTGGAGGAAGTGGTATATTCGAAAGTATAAGAGATTTATTTAAACGAATAAAAGCGTCAAATGTAACAGGAGTATCATCAGCTATGTTGAAGAAGATGGCTGCTACTGATTTAGGAAAAACTGCAATAACTGCTGCTAAATAAGCAGAAAAAGAACTTTCAACATCAGCGATAGAAGCTGCTAGAAATTCTGCAGTTGAAAAAGGAAAACAAATAATTGATAAAGCATCTTCAAAAATAGTTTCACAACCTGTTATTAATAAAAAAAATTGATGAAATAATTTCAAATTTGGTTGCATCTAATGATCTAAAAAATAATGCAGATGAAATAACAACAAATATAAATAAAATGATGATCGGGTCTGCAATAAGATCAGTAAAAAAAGTATCAAATGAAAATGCTAAAAGAATAGAAGATCTAGTTAAAAAAGGACGCGGCTTTCGACTTGCGTAGATTTAATTTGCGTATTAGACTTGCTAAATTTTTTATATAGTTTTTTAAGAATTGTCAATCAAAAAAAAAATTTTTTTGTATTGTATATAAAAAAATAAAATGACAACTTCCGAAGTATTAAATTTTACAGAAATGCCAATTGTAGATAATGGAATTGAAAAATTTGAATTCCATGAATATGAACCAATTAATGGTGCAAATCTAAATAGTGCTGGATAAATAGCAATCAACATTGAGCAACAAGATTTGTTCACACTTCCATCTGAGGCTTTTCTCTTATTTGAAGGACAACTTGTTAAAGCTGATGGAGCAGCTTATGCTAATACAGATGTAGTGGCGCTTACAAATAATGGTATTATGCATTTATTTAGTCGAATAACATGCGAATTATCAAACCAAGATATAGAAGCTGTTTATTATCCAGGTCAAGCAACTACAATGTTTGGAATGCTTAAATACCCAAATAACTTTTAATTAGCGCAAGGATTAAATCAATTGTGGTATAAAGATATTACAACAACAGCAGTACTTGCTGATAACTTAGGGTTTGCATTAAAACAAGCATACATAATTCAGAAACCAACTACAAAAGGAACATTTTCATTTTGCGTACCTTTAAGACACATTTTTGGATTCTGTGATGATTACGACAAAGTTATTTATGGGCTTAAACATACAATATCTCTTGTAAGACAAAGTGATGATGACGCAATTTTTAAGCTTGCTGGTGTAGCTGCAGGAAAAGTTAATCTTAATAAAATATCATTGTTTATGCTACATGTGCTACCAGCAGATGCAGAAAAGTTTAAACTTTATAAACAAATCGAATCAAAAGTGACTCTTCCAGTAAGTTTTCGAGCTCGTCAGTGTGAAACTATAGCTGTTCCACAAGCTACTTCATTTTCTTGGAGATTGAGTGTAAAGACATCTCCTGAAAACCAAAGATCCATTATTGTTGGATTTCAAACAAGTAAGAGTGGGGACCAAAATGGTAATCCTTCAATATTTGATCATTGCGTTTTGAAAAATATGTACATTATGCTTAATCAAGAAAGATATCCTGCTGTTGATTATAATTTGTCATTCCCAAATCAGCAATTTTCAAGAGCTTATAGAGAAGCAGCTGTGTTTAATGAAAAATTTTATGTAATGAATGAATTGATCACACACTGCAATATAGCTCCTTCTGACTATAAAGATTTATACCCTCTTATGGTTTTTGATGTTAGCAAACAAATAGAAAGATTAAAATCATCAACAATAGATGCACAAATTAAAGCAACATTTAACTCAAATGTTCCAGCAAATACTCAGGCATAAGCTGTTGTATTATCTGATAGAATGATAGAATTTTAATCAAACGGGAATAAAATGAATGTTTTTTGTTAAAATCTTTATATATTAAAAGAATTAAATATACAAAGAAAAGTTTAAAAAATTTATTAGAAGAAAATAATATTTCAAAAACATCTGACAATCTCGCTACATTGCTGATGATTGCTATGAAAAATGGGTATTAGATAAAGAATCTATTATGACTGAAGTGAAGGAAGTAAATGAGAAAAGAGCAGTTGGGAGACCTAGAATTCATCCAGTGAAGGAAGTAAATGAGAAGAATCCAGTTGGGAGACCTAGAAAAAATTGTGAAAAAGAAGAAAAAGAAATAGATCCAAAATATGAAAGATTAAGAACAATAAAGAAAAAACTAGTCACTGTTAAATTGACGAACATGGAAACAGGAGAAATTAAAATAAATAAGTCATTATACAGTGCGTTATATAGTGCATTATATAGTGCGTATATAGTGCATTATATAGTGCGTATAGTGCATTATATAGTGCAGAATAAATAAGTCATTATATAGTGCTATGCGTGAAACTAAGCATGGGAGGAGATATCTTGAATTACGTGATGGAAAAGTTGATAATGGATTTAAGAATGAAATATTAAATTCTGAAAAATTAAAAAAATAAAATTTTTTCATATAAAAAATGGAAAATATACTTGATAAACCTATTCCAGATATAACATCTTCAGAAATTTTAATTCCTGCACCTTTTATATATAGAAAATTGACACTTACAAAAGAGCAGGAGATTGCAAAATATCAAAATAATACTTATTATTGTAGAATACGAGGATGGGGATGTATTTAAAAATTAGAATATAAAAAAAGTATTTACATGTGCTTTGTAAATATTTTTAATAAAAATACGGCAAGATTTTTTTATTTTGAAAAATCACTAAAAGAAAATGAAAATTAAAAAAAAATACCTTGCTATATCAAAATTAAAAAAAAAATCTTGATATATAAAAAATGGGATCTAAAAATTTATTTGAAAATCCAAATGCGATTGAAATATTAAAAGATAATTTAGATAAAATAAATTGGTCAATATCATCTCAAAATCCAAATGCGATTGAAATATTAAAAAATAAATTAGATAAAGTATATTGATCAATATTATTTCAAAATCCAAATGCAATTGAAATATTAAAAGATAATTTAGATAAAGTAAATTGACATGGATTATCTCAAAATCTAAATGCGATTGAATTGTAATCTTACATATATAAAAATTATTATGGATACGGAGTATCTACTTGATGAGGCTGTTCCAGATATATCATCAACAATTTTAACTCCGTCACCTTTTGTATATCGAATAACAACTGTTCAAAATGAGCGTCAACTTGCAAAACTTCAAAAAGTTAAATATTAATTCTTATGTATCCAAAGTAACTATAATAGAATTCGAGGATGGGGATGCATTTAAATTTCATATGAAACTTTACATATGAAATATTGACAAGATAAAATATTTTGAAAAATCATTTAAAGAAAATAAAAGTTAAAAAAAAAATATCTTGCTATATAAAAATGGAAAATAAAAATGTCAGAGAATTAAAACAAATCGCAAAAGAGCGAAACATTAAATATTACTATAGAATGAGAAAAAGTGAATTATTAGAAGCGTTAGCGCACACACATGTTGAGCGCACACAAACGCAATCTACATCAGTCGAACAGAGAAATATATTCGATGATCCTATTCCAGATATATCATCTTCAATTTTGACTCCTACACCTTTTATTGCAACTAATACATCAATATCTCGAAAAGAATCAAATAATAATTCTATTGCAAATTGGATTATGTCTTTTGTTCCTGATATACTTAAAAAAACAGCTAATAAAAAGATTGAAGCATTAAAATCTAAAGTTGTAGAGTTGTATATTAAGTTTTACAAAAACCCAACAGAATTTAAATTAAAGAAATCATCTGTTAAAAATGTGACGAAACAGTTTACAGCTAAAGGGATAGAAAGTTACGATGCTTTATCCTTCATAAATGCTGCTAAAAAAAACTATTAAAGTACTAAACGAAAATAGAAATTTAAAGGTTTATATAATTCTCTATTGTGAAATGAAGCGTACTGATATTAAAACAGGAGAAACTATAATCACATCTGCTCCATTTAGAACGAATAATCAAGTTTTATTAGAAACAACAGATTTAGATAAGTTTTATGAAATATCAAAGCAGAAAATTTTAGAATAAGTATCATTATATCAACAGGCAGGATCAGGTTAGAGATTTGTTTCTGTTGAAAAGATGGATATAAACATTATCGAGTATAATCCTATTAAAGCTAAATCATATATTCCACTTGATAAAAATTTAGCAACTAAAAAAGCAATAATAAATGTAAAGAATGAAGATAATCAATCTTTTAAGTGGTGTATCGCAAGGGCATTAAATCCAACAGATAAAAATTCTGAAAGAGTAGATAAAGAGCTTAAAAATCAAGCAGAAAATATAATCTGGGATAAAAAAGAATTTCCAGTATCATTAAATCAAATTACACAATTTGAGAAGAAAAATCAATATATCAGTGTCAATGTATATGCTTATGAAAATTTAGAAGTTCATATTTTGCATGTATCAAAGAATAATGATCGCAAACATTTAATAGATTTACTATTAATCTCAAATGGTGAAACCAATTCTTATGGATCCGAAGAATCTAATCATTACTGTTTAATAAAAAATATAAGCAGATTACTTTCATCACAAACATCTAATAAACATTGTAAAAATCACTATTGTAGAAATTGTTTATTAGGGTTTAATTCTGAAGAATCATTATCTAATCATAAAACGTATTGTGAAACACATGATTCAGTACGTATCAAACTTCCACCACCAAATTCAACAATGCAATTTACTAATCACAATAAATCAATGAGAGTTCTGTTTGTAGTATATGCCGACTTCGAAAGTTTTATCAAACAAATTGACACTTGTCAACCAAATCCGAATGAATCTTATACAAAACAATATCAAAAACATGTTCCAAGTTCATACTGTTATTGTATTAAATGTTTTGATAAAAAATTTTTATCAAAGCAGTCCAGTCACATTTACTGCAAGTAGTGAAACAGATGATGTTGCACAAATTTTTGTTGATAGTTTACAAGAAGATATAAAAATTTGTGATATGATTAAATTTCCAAAAAAGATGATATTTACTCTTGAAAACAAGCATGATTTTAATGCAGCAATATCATGTCACGTTTGTGGAGAAAAACTTGGAAAAGATAAAGTACGTGACCATTGTCATATTACTGGAAAATATAGAGGTGCTGCTCATCAAAGTTGTAATTTCAATTATAAAATTCCAAAATTCTTTCCAGTACTATTTCACAATTTATCTGGCTATGATTCTCACTTAATTATAAAGAAATTATCAGGAGGAAAATTGAGTTGTATACCAAACAATGAAGAAAAGTAAATTAGCTTTTCTAGAGAAATTAAAATTGATGAGTATGTTAAAGAAGGCAAGAAAGTTGAAGTTAAACGTGAACTTCGTTTCTAAGATAGTTTTAGATTTATGCCTTATAGTTTAGATGCTTTACCAAAGGATTTAGCAAAAGACCAGTGTAAAAATATTGGAAAATTACATTCAGGTAAAAATATATCCATAGATTTTAAAAAACTAGATTTGTTACTAAGAAAAGGTGTATACCCATATGATTGGGTTGATTCTATTAATAGATTTAATGAGACACAATTACCTCCAAAAGAATCACTCTTTTCAAAATTAAACGATGAAGATATAAGTGATGATGATTACTCACATGCACAAAATTTATGGAATGAATTTAATTGCAAAACATTTAGAGATTATCATGACTTGTACAATGTTTCAGATGTGCTTAAACTAGCTGATGTCTTTTAAAATTTTAGAGATGTTTGTATGAATTGTTATAAATTAGATCTTACTTGGTAATAAACAACACAAGGATTTGCTTGGGATGCCGCATTGAAGAAAACAAAAATAAAATTAGAATTGCTAAGTGATTACTATATGATACTAATGATAAAGAAAGGTATAAGAGGTGGAATAAGTATGATATCAAATAGGCTAGGAACTTCTAATAATAATGTATGATCAAAAGAAACCATTAACATTTATCCAATATCTAGATGCTAATAATTTATATGGATGGGCAATGAGTAAACCACTTCCAACACATGGTTTTAAATGGATGGATGAAAATGAAATAGAAAACTGGAAACCAATTCCATGTATACTAGAAGTAGATTTAGATTACCTTGAATATCTACATGATAAACATAACACCTGAAAGCCTTAATAAACATAACACCTTACGCACCTGAAAGATTAAATATTGATAAAGTTGAAAAATTAGTCCCTAACTTGAATAATAAGAAAAAGTATATAGTACATTATGAAAATCTAAAACTATATGAAAGATTAGGATTAAAGATTACTAAAATTCATAGAGGTATAAAGTTTGAAGAAAGAGCATGGCTAAATGAATACATTCAACTTAATACAAACCTTAGAACTAAAGCAACTAATGATTTTGAAAAAGACTTTTTTAAACTCATGAACAATTCAGTATTTGGAAAAACAATGGAGAATGTTGAAAACAGAGTTGATATTAGATTAGTAACAGACAGAAATGAAGCTATTAAATTAGCATCAAAACCAAACTTTGAAAGTAGAACAATCTCACCCAACAACAAGTCGTCTTAAAGACAACTTTAAGACGTCTTGAAATTTGTCTTAAAGTTGTCTTAAAATGGTCTAAAATTAAACACTGTAAGTCGTCTTATTTAAAACGTCTTAAAGTTGTCTATTTTAAGACGTCCTAAAGTTGTCTTAAACTGGTCTAAACTGAAACATTGTAAGTTGTCTTATTTAAAACGTCTTAAAGACGTCTTAAATAGACGTGTATATATATATATATATATATATATATATATATATATATATATATATATATATATATATATATATATATATATATATTTATATATATATATAAATATATATAGACGCAAACACACACACACACACACACATATATTACCTTCCAGTCTCCTTCCAATGCAACATGAATATATATATATTTATATTGTATTGGAAGGAGACTGGAAGGAGGTGCAGAATATATGAACTATGCAACTGCAATAAAGAGACATGATTTACTATAAAATATTTTTCACAGCATCCACAAAAAAAAGTACATGATTATATTTTTAATATGATTTTCGTGATGCTGGTGCGTTTTTTAACATACCCTGAATAAATTGATGAACTGTCTTCTCCGATTCCTTTGGATATGTCTCTCGGACAGCCGCTAAAAAGATAAAATTAATAGAACAATAATAGGTAAAGAAAATCATTGTTTTTTCAGAAAGCAACGTTAGAAGATCTTACCAATTTATAAAGGTGGGTTTCTTTAAAACTTCTTTTTCCGCCTCTCTGTCCATCATTAGCGATCAATCCAACATACTAAAAAATCAGGAAGTAAATACATAATTCAGAAAACTGATAATTACTAAAATTACTAGGAAGACCTCGTTTTCTTTGAGCATTATATAGCTCTAACTTCAACTCACATGAGAATTGTGATGACCAAAAATCTATTTATCTGTAATAGTGTAAAAAATTGTTTTTAAAGCTAACTTAATAAACCTTTGGTATTTTACAACTTATATCGATTGGGCTCAAAACTTTCCGGTCGGATATATTTTTATATATGTAAGATTACAATTCCAGTAACTCCAGTAACAGTTCGGAGGATTTGCACCTTTCAGGACAATTTCGATGTCATTTTGAATGTACCACTCTATTGTCTTCTTGGAGTAGTGAATCGTTGCCAAATCCGGCCAAAAGATAACTGCATTGCTGTGTTTGTTAATAAATGGCAAAAGACATTCGGTGATGTACAAATCAGAAGTCAAAGAGTTTCGAGTGACGAGTGGAGCACTCTTCAGGCGAATCACTTGACACACGAGGATCTTCGGAGCAAACTTTTCTGTCTGATTATACTTAAATTTGTTACTGACACAGGCACCTTTTGACTGATAATAATATTGATGGCCAGGCAACTGTGAGAAATCCTCATAGCAGTACGTTTCGTCATCCTCAATAATGCATAAATTTTCTCGGTTGAAATGTTTGACTAGCTTCCTTGCGCACGAATTGCTTTTAATTCTCCATCAATTAATCGCTTTGGAATTTTTTTTTTGTGTAAGCCATCAAACCCTTGCTCTTGAGTGCTTTTCTGAAAAGGAAACGACAGCATTTGAACAATTTAGCGAGATCTCTTTGGGATTGGCATGGATTTCTTGTAATTGACCGGATGATCAAACTCACTTTTTTTTTGTCAACAAAACCTTTCTTCCTTCCACTACCTCTTTTTCTTTCGATAGTCTTCTTATATCTCCTCAATATGTCCCCAACTGAAGATTTAGCAACTTTTGACAATTTTGCAATTTTTGAATGTGACTAGGTTGGATTTTGAAGAAAAATTTCCAAAACTTTTTACAAATTATTCAATTTTTTACTCATTTTGGACTGATAAACTGATGGTATTAGTAAAAACATTAATAAAATTAAATATATGTATAATATAAAAAAATGCGAAATTAATTCGTTAAGTATTTCTTGAGTTATTGCTAATTATATCCTACCAGAAAGTTTTTAGCCCAATCGATATATAAAAAGTATAAATGCTTTTTTAAATAATCCTGCTCTGATTTTTTTCATTCTCATTTAAAAAAAAAAAGAAAGTAAAGGGAAATCAATGAACAAATCTTTCTTACCGCCGCATAATCGTACGTGTACAGTCACCAATGTTAGTGCCTCTAATTTTACTCAGTCTTTCAATCTTAAAAACAAATTTGATTACAACTTATTTTGTTATAGTATCTTTGATTCAAAGTTATAATTGTTTTTGTTTTGATGATAAGTAAAACAGATACGTAGCAGTAATGTAAATGCTTTATGAAACAGTCTGGTAGTGAAGTTTTTAGTTTAGTTTTATTTTGGGGCGATAATTAGAAGTGTGTTTATTTAATATTAGATATTTTACCAATTTCCTTTTCATAGGCTCCTCAGCCAGCTGACTTTCATTTTCATTAAAATCATCCATATTATTAATGTTTTCTTTTAATGAAAACATGTTTCGTCTGCATCAATTACTCTACCAAGTCTGGTGTCAAGACGGTCGTTTAAAGACTTAACTGCCTCTGATAGCTGCTCAAGTTTGTATAATACTTTTCTTTGGAACTCTAAAGTATAAATTACAATTCAATTAGTATACTCTCAGGTGCTTAATACAAGGAGGGGTGGCAATCGTTTTTTATATCTAATAAATGGGGAAGGGGGTGTGTGAATTTGAATCCAGATATAATAAGCTGGGGAGGGGGGCTGTATTTAAAAAAAAAACCTCTCCATTCTATTTATCGGAGAGAGGGATGAATTTCCCTGTCGTCCAAACAGTATTTTCTCAAAGAAAATGAACAAACTTTTTCAAAATAAGTTTCATTATTAACTTTATGCATGTCAGCATTATATGCATATAAGCAATCACACTTTTTATAACATGTTTTTTATAATAATTTCAATAGGATTTATTATGCTTATATAAGTTTTATACTATGGTGAGGAATATTATGTGTTTGGTAATGAATCAAGATTTTTTTTATAGGTCGAAAATTTTAAAAGGCTGTTTTATACTGAAAGTTTGTTTTTTTCAGTTTTGAGATACAGTTTCTTTTGTAGATAACCAGTCAAAATTTATAAAAAGGGGTGGGGGTGGGGGTGGGGGTAAGGGCTAGTAAAATCTTTTGAAAGTTAATATATGTCCCCCACCTTGTATTAAGCACCTGAGAGTACAATATTCATATTGGCAAGTTATTTACTACAATTTAGTCTCTTAATAATGGACAACACTGAAGAAGATATAAATTGATCATCTTCACAAAGAACTTCATTAATATTTTTATCATATTCCTTATAAAAGTGATTAAATGAAGCAAAAATACTTACTTCCTTGATCCATTGGAAAAACAACATTCCTTTGAGGAGCAGTGGAAGTACTTGCAGCAAGTATTCCATATTCAAGCAAGCCGAATATGGTATGTCTAGAATAAATTGTTTTATATAAAACTTCACTATTTCAATAATACTTGTTAATGTTAAAACAAAATCAGACAATGTGAAGATAAAATTGTTATTTTCACATTTAAAGATCTATATTGGTCTTAATTTAGTGGGAACTCTGATAGATTAACTAAAAGATAAAAAAAATCACCCATTAAAACATAGGCTGACAATATAAGAAACAATATTTATGTCAATATATATCAAATATAATATATCTCATATATTTTTGTTTCTACTAAAATATTTAATTATCTAGATTTTTTTTACTTTTGCAAAACAATGCAATACAAGAAAATGCTATGATGAAATTATTCGGAGAAATTGATAGAAGTGAATACCTGAAGTATTATCTTGAAGAGATTTCTCAGACATGCATGGAAACTGAGATGCTAAACAAAAGAAACATGACTAAGTGATATTGTTTTTTCATGCTCATTCAATTTTGCAAGACTGTCTGACTTTTGTAAATTCAAATATTTTTTTCCCCAATAAAATCTCTTTTTAAGTATTGGGAGTTATTTGAGTTGCTATATAGTGCTAGAAACAAAAAGCGGGTAAAATATATATCATATACCTCTAGAGAATGAAGCACTAATATTTTTAAATGTTGCGGATTGCTTTAATTGTTGAGTAGCACACAACACACCTATAAAACAAAAAAATATGAAAATTTATATATACTCAACACCTTTAAAAATAAGGCACGGTTATAGCAGTTATAGGAGGATTCACAACATTCAACTTGACCATTCCATTTTCAACAAGACCACATACACTGAGGATTGAGCCCTCTCAAAGAAGAATATGCAATGCTTATTACTAAACATTCCATCATAATCCAAACTGACAAAATACAGTTTTTGTACAGGTAACAGATAATCATAAACAGAAAATGCAAAGCATAAAAAACAATATTTTAACTTACGTTTTTTAGATGGAGGAGATGTTGCAATATCTTGCGTTTCTAGGTATTCAAAATCTAAATTGAAAAAGTTAAATTTTGTATAAAAACTAGCAACACTACAAATAAACCCACATAATAGAACCAAGTATCTTATTTCAATATGACATTATTAATCAATAGTTACGACCGGATGCCTTTCTTGAAATTAACCCGTTTTGCAGATTAGAATTATTTAAAAAAAGGATTTTGTCACTTTTTTTCTCTTATGAGTCATAAGAGAAGTAAAGTGACAAATCAAAAAATTATGTTAAACTTAAGTCATATTAAACTTGTCAAATTCAATTATGCAGAGTGAGTATTTTAAATCCTTTTCTTTACATGATTAAATTTTCCCTATGAAGCAAATCTATTTCTTTTTTCCTCTATTTATATTTTTTACATAATATAAGGTATAGGCATAAAAGATAGGAATTTTCTTTGCAGACTGATAAGCTGAATCAAAAACAAGTCTGGATGTCTTTTATGTAAAACAATTACCCTCCATTGTAAAACAATTACCTAATAATTTTACCAAATGAACCACTAAAAAATTTTTAAATGATCAAAGCAGCAAAAAAATTAAAAATAAAACCATTTAGAGGTGTATTTGTAAGAGATGAATTACCTAAAAATACACAAAGAAAAGAATGTGGAATATTAAATACAGGAGATTCAAGTACGCAGGGATTTCACTTGATTTGCTGGTACAAAGAGGGAGATAAAAAACTAAGTTTTGACTCTTATGGACTACCACCACCCGTTGAAATTGTTAATTATTTAAAAAGACCTGTTTATTATAATAGTGAAAGAGTTCAATTTGGAAATACCTCATTCTGTGGACACTTGTGATTATATGTTTTAAAAAAACTAGATGAAGGATGTGACTTTCAGAATATTATTTATAATCTATGGTAATTTTAAAAAAAAAATCTATTTAAAAAAATTTTCTTTATATATAACGGGTGAAAACTAAAAAACGAGACTGGATTTAAAGACACATATCTCTTTAGAGGAATAAGATTTTAAAAATAGGAAAACTGTTTTAGAAGGTATTTTTATTTTAGTTTTTAAATTTTTTATGTATTTTTATTTTTTATAGAAAAATGAATAAAAAAATAAATTCAAAAAAAGAAGAGGTTAGAAAACGTTTGTATGAATTTTATTCAAATTACAAAAATGCTGGTAAAAAGTTCACATATGACCACTTTAAAGTTGAGAATATACCCAAAAGTACTACCTACAAGATAATAAAATGTGCTGAAAGTGAATCTGGGTACCAAAGAGTTCAAGGAAGTGGAATAAAAGCTAAAAAAATGATCAGGATAAACATTGAAAGGCTCAAACGCATGTTTGACCATAAAGACGGAGTTTCTCAACGACAGGCAGCTAAAAGGTTCAACTGTACTCAGCAACACATTAGTAAAACATTAAAAAAAAGAACAAATATTAAATCTAGAAAAAAAATGACGATTCCAAAACGCTCTGATCAGCAAAAAGCAGCTGCTAGAACTCAGTGCAGTCGATTGTGTCAGAAATTCAAAAATCGTAAACCAATCATTGACGATAAGTCTTATTTCACGTTAAATCACTCCAGTATCAATGGAAATGATATATTTTATACTAGTGATGTAAAATCTACTCCCTCTACAGTTAAAAACCAAACAAAAAAAAAAGTTTCAAAAGAAATTACTTCTATGGATTGCTTTTTCAAAAAATGGAATTTCTCAACCTTATTTTGTACAAAGTGGACTGGCTGTAAATCAAAAAGTCTATTTAAACAAATGTATTAAGAAGAGACTTATTCCATTCATCAATAAGTATCATTCAGATGGTGCATATGTATTCTGGCCAGATTTAGCATCATCTCACAATGCAAAAACAGTAATCATGTACCTAAACAAGGAAAACGTGCATTATGTTGAGAAAGCCGATAACCCTGCAAACTTGCCGGAATGTCGTCCTATCGAAAATTTTTGGAGTATTTTAAAAGGTCTTGTCTACAAGAATAATTGGCATGCAGAAAATTTTAAAAAATTACGCTCTAGAATCAAGTATTGCCTTAATAAAATTGATATTGAGCTCATACGAAGCCTAGCTCAGTCTATACCAGGCCTAGTTGATAAAGTCAGAAGAAATGGTTCAATTAAGAACAACTGATTATATATTTAAAAACTAGAATAAAAATACTTTCTAGAAAATTTTGCCTTTTTGTTTTATCTTACTTCTTTAAAGAGATATGTGTCTTTAAATCCAGTCTCGTTTTTTAGTTGTCACCCGTTATAAAATGCTTGTTGATATATTCGGTCACGATACTACTTCATGTGTAGCTGTAGATGGTTTAACATTATCTCAAGCTACTAACTTGTTTATTAGGAGAGATGGATAAAATAATGCAACTAGTAATATTAATATGAATTCTAATGAATTAATAAATGTAGCAGAACCTACTAGCTCACATGATGCTGCTACAGATAATTATGTTGATGATAAAACACTTAATCTTAATGAATTAGGAATAATACCAAATTTAAGTTTAACGTGTCTTGGATTAAAAGAACAGACTATTCCACCAAATACAGGTACTGATGCAACAACAGTATTTGTACAATCTTCTGGTCCTGGTATACTCAGAAAGCTATGGTTAGCACTTGAACGATCAGATCCTAATCACAATGTTCCAGGTAATGTATTTCTTAGAGTATACGCAGATCATACACTTTGCATGGGAGATTTTTCTCTTTCTACAGATAGTGTTAGAGATAATAATATTCCTTTAGCCTGTGATCTTTTATTTTCACCACTTGGTGGATCATTTTATGTAAACTCTTTACAAGGTTGTAATGTATACACAGCTAATGCATTAGGAGGATAATTTACACTTGATTTGCCATTTACTACTAGCCTAGTAATTCAATTATACAATAAAACTAGTCAAAACGTTACATATTGGATACAACCTCATATTACAAGAACTACATCGATACCTCAATCATTGTCATCTATTAAATTATACTCAGAAACATTTAGATTTATGATCACAACTTATGGTAAAGAATATATATTATTAGACACAACAGACTTTGCTGATCAAAGTGTTTATCTTAAATTTATTAGAATGCATGTAATTGGTGTATCTGGAAGTTGGTGGGAATCTAGAGTACGCATCTATGATGCATACAATTCTCCAGTACATACTAACTCCGACACCATATATTATACAACCTTGGACACCATATAACGGACAGGGTTATACAGTATTTCAGGGATTTGATCAGAATAGTGATGCATATACGCCTTATCTGGTTTAGAAGATTTTTATCTTTCTTCGTGGAACAGTGGTAATATTAATTCATTTAGCAATACAGCATCTGGACTATTGTATCAATCAAGTAGTGCAATTGGTTCTACAACTACTATCTCATTTTACAGAAATTTTACTGATTCCATGCCTAGTGTTCCTACTGGAAGAAGATAGTAGTAACATTAAACTCTAGAGATGAACTGATCAATCTGGAAGTTTTCATGTAATAGAACATGCTTTCTTTTATGCGTAGATTTCACTTGTGAAATCAATAAGCTATGGCTTAGCTAGATTACATTAACGTGTAGGGTCTCAATTAGGCTTAGATTTCAGTTATGAAATTATAGCTTAACTTAAAAAATTACAAAAAATAGCTCCGAGTTTATAGTTTGTAACCATAATATATTAATATAATAATATATTATTTTGAAATGATACCATACTTTCTAGCTCACACACTTTTTTTGAAAATGCACTTTTTTTATGAGATAGAAACAGCATTTCATACTTCGACTGGTTGAATTATGAGAATATGGATATGTTTATGGCTAAATATGATATGAGATTATGGTTAGGGATATGGTTGAAAAAAAATGAACCAGAACGCCCTTTTTATACTACTTATATGGACAAACATTAAAAAAACAGCAGAGTAACAAATATAAAAGTCAATTAATATAAGAAAAAAATGCTATAAAAATATGACGAAAAAAAGATATACTCTAAAATATACACGTGTAACAAGTTTTTAATTGTTATTTATTAGTTAATTTATAAAAGAAAAAAATACTAATACAAAAATGTGAAACGAAAGCAGCATTTAGACAGATTATAAGCACATAAATAATAATTCTAATTTATTGTTTTTGAAGTAATATTTAAAAAACATAACGCATTCAATGACGTGTTTGATGATCTACATTTCTTTTTTTTTGTAACAAAACCATTAGCAGTCGAGAAATTACGTTCGTTTTGCGTTGAAGTTGGTTTTATTGTAGATAATGCATCTTTTAGATTTTCCAAATTTTGTGACCTTATTCCAATTGTTTGGAATATGCTGCATTCTTTTTTAAGTGTCTGATAAAGATTCTGGTTATCATTATAACAACTTTGGCGTGGCATAATTTCTTTTGTTATATTTGTTATAGCTAAATTTATTTGTTCTTCAAGTGATAGCTCAGTGTTGACATTGCGGTTGTGAAGCTCAGTGTCGACATTGCGGCTAGTGGACGTTTCTTCAGTTAGATCTTCTTGGGAATCGGATGACTCATACAATCTATCGAATATTTCTCTAGCAGTTTTATAAATATCATTTTTTGACTTTAAAATATCATATTTATAAAACTGCTAGAGAAATATTCGATAGAAGATTTTAAAAAAGAAGAAGCATATTTTTCATCATTTGTTGGGTTATGCAAAAATTTGTATAAAGAAACAACATTATCATTTCTCCTTTTACTTATTTCTCCTTTGATATTGTTTAAGAATTCTCTACTTATTTGGTTCTTTCTACACTCTTCCTCTAATTTATTAAATAAAAATTGTAAGGCTCCTTCGGCCGTTAATAATGTTGCATCTGCTCGACTTAAAGCTTCTACAGTTATTCGTATTGGTTCTAATACAGCTTATAGAATTTCGGCCATTTGTATGTAATTATCTTTCCACAAGTGGTTTAAATTTAATTCACTTAATGCCATTTGCATTACAGTTTTTGATTTCTAAGAAACGTTTTAACATTATTTCAATAATATTCCAGCGTGTTTTACGGTCTAGTAGCAAAGCCAATTCTTTTTGTACTTGGTCTTTTACATATTTTTCACTGGAGAATTTTTAAAGAGTTTTACAATTTTTCGTATTCCTACAATTGCATCTTTAATTTGGGATTTAAGTTGAAAGTTTTTACTACGTAACACGTCAATTTCCAAATTAAAGTCATCTTCTTCTGTACTTCCAATGCTAGCATCATCGTCGGTATCTACAGTCTCATGCTCGTCTACGGATTTATTTATTTCATTCGGTTCAGCATAAAATGTTTTCAAAGCTCCTAGATGTATGGCATGATTGTACCATAATTGCTGCAAGGCAGGCAATAATCTACCAAATTTCTTCATAACTGCAGCACCATCGCTCATTACAGCCACAATATCTTCTTGTAAAGATAGACCAAACTCTTTTAATTTTTGCGACAGTATTTCCAAAGTTATTTCTGATGTACAACTTCCTTCGATAAAAATCAAACCAAGGTTAAATGAATTATTTTTATTATTTCTGTATAAATGAACACCCACGAATCTACGATTTTTAACACTTGTCCATTCGTCAATAGATATGCTGAACTTTCTTTCTTCGTCCACTTTTAGTAATTTTATTGAACGATATACCGTCCTCAGCAGCCAATTTAGAAATCAATTCAGCCAGGGTTGGTCGTTTTACAAATTTTAAAATAGTTTGATTAGTTAGATTTTCAACTTTATTCCGCTTATTTTGATGAGACGCAGAACTTTCTAATACACGAGTGTATTTGTGGACATTTACCAATCGTTTGCTGAACCTTTGCATAATAATTTTCTTGAATATAAATTGAAATGTGCCTCATCGTTGTTTATTTTAAAATATGACTTAACATCTTTGTAAGTCTTGCCCTTGTCGTTGTTGCTCATTTTTTCTGTAAAAACTAGAATAAATAAATAAAATAAATTACAGATAACTTTTTGAAAGATCGTTTGAAAGAATCAGACAAATCATAAATTTCTTAAAAAATTTAATTGTTCTTTTCTTATATAAAATATAAAATATTGCAATAAATTATTACTTGAAAACTCTTGCTACAGTATCATAGTATTAGTATTTAATGTAAAACTCTTGCTACTGTTATGAAAATAGTAATATATATATAAAGTATATGTAAAAAAATATATATAAAGTATATGTAAAAAAATATATATAAAGTATATGTAAAAAATATATATATAAAGTATATGTAAAAAAGTATATATAAAGTATATGTAAAAAAATATATATAAAGTATATGTAAAAAAATATATATAAAGTATATGTAAAAAAAAGCCAGAAAGAAAAAGAAAACTTGCGCAGCATTTGCCTTGCTCGCACGCAAAGAACATAGTACTATGATTTGAATTAGATCAAGGACGTAAAATAAGATTATCTAATTTTACGTCCTTGAATTAGATTAATCATTTAAAGCAAATACACGATTTTTTTTTGTATAAGCAACTCGTTTATAAGCAACTGAACTCGATGTGAAAAAATATTAGGCAACTTCAGTTCTGAACAAATGTTAACATAAGCAACTCATAAATTGCACATAAAAATCAAAGCACTCAAAAAGTTGCTTTATTTACTGTCAAATACTATTTTTATGTTGGATATAAAACATAGCTTTATGTAGTTTAAAAAATTGCCGTACACGTTTTTTTGAGAAATGAAAACGTTCGATTTTGCGTTCGAATCAATTTTTTTCTCTGCAATCTAATGACTTCTTTTAGATAAACGATTTCAAAAGAAAGTAATCACAGTATTGTTGTAGTTGTGTATGTTGTTGACAACGCTGTCAAGATCATGAGTAAGAGAAAGCAGACGAGTTTGTTCAACTTTGGTTTTACCAAAAAGATTTCGTGGTGAGTTGGTAAATGTAGTGCCGAAGGAAAAAGAAGATAATTTGTTTGAATGTATTGTTTGCAAAAAATCACTGAAAACATCACAAGCCCTTTCGATGTACGAGTTTTGGTGTAAAAATAAGTTATCACATACGGATATTGCTCAAACTGACAAAGACCCGAAATCAATGAGCTTGGATCAAATCATTGATGGAAAGAACAAGTACGGTAATATTGAAAAAACTGTGAAATCGGTTTTAGAGAAGCTTGTTACTGATGTTGAAGCTAACGAATAACAAAAATTGCTGACAAACGGAGAGCTATACGTTAAAAGAGAAGGTTGATGCGCTAAATGACTTAAACGATGGTATGTTAAGTAGGGATGTAGCAAAAAAGTATAACGTTCATAAGAGTATGATTACACGATGGAAATCAAAAGAAAAAGAAATCTACAACAAGTACAACGAAAACAAGAAAAATGCGTTATTCAGGAAATGCCAAAGAGGCGACAAACACAAAGCTTTGTTTAACAAACTTTATGACAAATTCTCCGAAGCAAGAAAAAAGGGGCTAAAAGTTAACTTTTAGTGGTTGTATGTCCGAGCGAATCAAATTCATCTACAACAAAGCCCGAATGCTGACAGATTGCCAAAATTAATAGTTACTCATTTCTTTAGGAAAAATAAGACCCGCATGCTGTGTGTTCAACGTAAGCGCCAAGCTGATGTAAAGAAGCAAACCCCGATTCTGATGAAACGGCATTCAAATTTGAGAGAAAAGTTGATTAAGTCTGGAAGTGGCAAACCCACATACGATAAATAATGGGGGCGTTTCCCACCGAAAAAGAGAATCAATGTAGATCAAATTCCACTCCCGTTTGTTGTCGAGAGCAAACAAACATACGAAATTCCAATGAGTAAGGGAAAGGAATGAAGGGACCATAGAGTATGGGTAGCTCAACCTGGCAGTGGGCTTGATAAGCGACAAGTTACCCTTCAAATATGTTTCAGTCCTGAAGGAATGGTGAAGCCGGCGTTGATTTTCAGAGGTAAGGGGATAAGGATTAGTCAAGATGAAGTTTTAGCCTACGACACTGATGTAGATGTGTACTGGCAACCAAATACATGGGCAGATACAGCGTTTTCCGTGAAATGGGTGAAGAACACTCTCTCCAATGCTGTCGCTAACCTGGATGATTATGTTTTGTTCTGCGATAACCTGACAGCCCAAGTTAGGGATGAGTTTTTGAATGAAGTGCGACAACATAAAGGTATTGTCTGGTTTGGTGTTCCCAACGGAACACATTTTCGGCAACCTGTTGATGCCGGACCAGGAAAAGCATTCAAATCACATATTAAAGCAGAACAAAACATCTGGCTCGAAAATGATGAAAACATCGAACTCTGGCTTGGCAACGATGATCGGAAACTGCCGGCAAAAGATCGCCGCATTTTGATAACTCGTTGGGTCGGTGAAGCTTACTGTAAAACATCCAAAGACGAGAAATTTCTTCGTATGCTTTATAGGAGCTTTGCGAAAACAGGATGTCTTATCACGGCTGATGGTAGCGAGGACGATAAGATAAATCCTGAAGGCATGCCTGCTTATGTTGTTTCATCCCCTGTTGACATTGACAACCCGGTGGAAATCACAGAGACTCCTATTCCAGACGAAGTAAAGGATAATCCGATTGATGTTTTGCCTGACGAATCAGACGGAGAAGACGAGGAACTAGATTGACAAGTAGAAAAATCAGACGGACAAGAAGTCCGTCTGATTTTTTTTTTTTGATCTTTTATTTTATAAGAATTTAAGTGATTTTAGTTGTAAAGAGCACTCTTTTGTTAAAGACTTGATATTAAACCGTATATTATACAAAAAAAATCGTGTAATAATTTTAATTTTTTTCTCGAGAATTTTTATTCAATTTTTCGAGAATTGAGAAATAAAAATAATGACTTTTTCTCGAGAAATTCTCGACAAAGTATTCTCAAGATTAAACACTAATTTTAATTTTAAATTTTATTCAATTTTTTAAAAATATATTAAAAATTTTATTTTATTTAAAATATATTAATTTTCTAATTACTGTCGAGGTATGTCATCTAACCTAAGGCACGCTTCGAAAAAGCTTTCTCAGTGTGTGTAATAGTTAACATTAGGAATAGATAAGCATGCCTCACGCATTCTTGTAAGTTGTTCATTTCTTCCAGCTAGGGCCGTATTTTTTTGCACGTTATTCTTAAGGTAAAAAATAATCTCTTCACACGGATTCAAGAATGGTGAATATGGTGGCAAATATTTTATTTGAATGTTTTAAGTTCTCATCTCAATATTATAATGGATTCTGACATTAATCATCACCAGTGTGAATTCTTCCTCTGTCCCCAAAACTCGTATAGCTTCATCAATATATATTCTTGAAACAAAACTGTGTTGACTGACACACTGACAGCTTCGCAGTGAATAATATTTAAACCATTGACAACCAATTTCATTGAAACGTTACGCTGCCTAGGGCGAATGATCGGGTTTAGTGTTACTCCTCTTCTTGCCCATGAATGACTGTGAAACATTTGTAAATTAAATGGACTTTAATCAATAAAAAGAATATTTGGATAGCGATGAATAGGCGAGACTGAAGTATACCACCTAATATATTCAATTCGAAGATTTTTTACATCATTGTCGTTTCTTTTTTCATAAATTGGTCGAGTAATTTTAAATGTGTATCCAAGATATGTCACCCATCTCAAGACAGTTTTAATCAATATATTTACATTTAAAGCGATTTAATTTCAAATATAGTTGTTTTATTATCGTTTATAAGCTTTTTAATTCTTCTTCTAATCTCTTCATTATAAATAACGTGACTAGCGCCACCACTAGAACCAGGAAGTGTTGAATTCGTTCGTTCGTGTCTTTTTAAAATTGATTGTATTGTGTTTCGATTAACTCCTGTTAACCATGAAGCTTCAGATTGAGTTTTTCCTTGATCAACAACTAGATTTACAACAAGATCTCGCATGTTTTGGGAAACAGAATTTCGTGGCATGAAGATTCAGATTGAGTTTTTCGCGGCAATGAAGTTTCAGATTGAATTTTTCTTTAATCAACGATCAATCTCAAAACAACTTTTCCCGTATTTTGGCAAACAGAATTCCGCTGCATGTTTTAACGAAAATCTAATATGCACATGCGGTAAATATTTTAATAGGAAATCATGGTTGTTTTAATTATCATCGTGCATGTTTTAATTGAACGTCATGATTGTTTTTCCAATACAGTATGTGTATAAAAAATATGTACCAGGTTTTGGATCCATTGAAAACAAGTATGACATCCATTTAAATTCAAAATAAATTCCATGAAATTAAAATAAATTAATATAGTATTAATAAAAAATAAACTTAAATAAATAAATTTATAAACAATTTTTTTTTTCTTTTTGAATAATATAGAATGTTGAGATTGCGCATGCGTTAAATGTTTTTATTGAAAATCACGATTATTTTAATCAATTGTCGCGATGTTTTAAATGAATGTCATGGTTGTTTTAAATGGATGCAAAAACCGGTATCCAAGATTGGTCACCCATCTCCAGACAGTTGTAATCAATACATTTACATTTAAAGCATATTTAATTTCAATTATAGTTGTCGTTGCATTATTGCAAATGTACCAGCAAACATGCCTTTATCGGACCGCCTTGTTTCCGCCGCTGGCACATTATGATGGCACGACGCTGGCGTGCCTTCCTTGTTTTGCTCATAGGTTTTACGACGGTCCCTTATCCGCAAACCACTGATGGCCCATCATCAAACAGGCACAATCTCAGCAAACATGCCTTCGTTGGACCAACGCACAGTGAGTCAAAATCCATAAAAAACGGCAAAAAAAAACCCATAAAAAAGTATTGCTGGAAATTAATTAATTTAATTAAAATGTTACTAAATACCACTAGAAGTCAATAATTAAGTTTTTTGTGAACAATTTTCAAGATTTCACCAATTTATACGCCTTTTTCCGAGATTTATTTATTTTATTTTATTTATCGGAAAACTCGTTCAAAAAAATCTAGCTTTTGTGTCACTCTTAAGATTGACATGGGTAAAAACAGTTCAAAATTTAATTTGAAGTCATATGTTTAAGATGTTTGGCAACTACTAACAATATTTTTGACAATAAATTTTGTTTTTAGTTTTTCATTACTGAGATCTCAAAAATGTGTCATAAATTGATTTTTTTAAATTAGTTTAATTATGAGTTTAGTTTAAAAACTAAACGATTCCACTAGATTCCATGGTAGTTTTAATATTTTCCCATTAATAGGTATATATGAAAGCAGAAAAAAATAAAAATCATTTGCCTAAACTTGCCCCAATTAAAATACCTTTCAAATCGGTTTCGGTTTTTTTGTGTTTTTTTTTTCGTTTCTAATTAAAACTTGCCGTATAAAGTAGCGAATATTAGTTCATTGCTTTCATTCATTACACAAATTATACATTTAGTTCCTATTAGTAAAAAAACTCATGCTCATGCAGATGGTGCTAATTATCAAACCTCAAAAACCAATATATGCAACGTTTGATGGCATAGTGCACGTTTTAAAATTAAAACTTGTGTATAAAATAACTTAAAATAGTTCATTGCTTACATTCAACATGAAAAGAATACATTTAGTTCCTATAATTCAAGAGTTAGGAATTAATCATGATAACTTACTCGAGGCTCTTCTACGTGAGTTTTGTAGACTGGAGGGTCTATACTATGAAAGTATTGAAAAACCTGAAATGATAAATCTAAAGAAAACTCTAATAATATTTAAATGTAAATTCTGATCAAAGTTGCGGAAGTATGCAAGAACCTTCTCTAGACTTTTAGAACACGAGCGAACTTGGTTGAACAAAGATATTACTGTTAACAAAAGAAATGTTGCATCAGGTTCAGGTAGAAAGTGCAAGAACTAGGAAGATCTAGGTGATAGAAGCAGAAGATCTAAGGTATTAATAAATAAATAAATTAAATTCAACCCAGTTAAAAAAATAGTTTACAAGCGTAAATATTAAATATTATCTTTTTTAAGGTTGCCAAATTGGCTGAACATCCTGCTGAAGCATTGGCATTAGCTTCAATAAAAATACACTGATACAAATATTGGTGAAGCCCAAGTTAATGAACAAAGTCTTTTCCAGACAGCTGTTGTTCCACTTAAATTAACCATCATGAACAAAAATGGTTAAATAAACAGCCCTCTAGTACACATTACTGTAGACCCCTCCATCTCCAATATCAAAAAGAAACGGAAGAATTGATAAGAAATGAATATGAACTTTTAAAAGCAGAAATAAATAGACTAGTCAAGTTTGAAGTAAAGTTAGAAGTAGAGGAAGGCAAACCGGATACGACTATCACATTTAAGTTCAAACTAGATTTTACCATGTTTGATGGTAAAGTGGTTAATGCCCTCACTAACACTCTGTCCTCGCAATCATGTAATGTTTGCGGAGCTAAGCCCAGTGAACTTAATAACCCAGCATTAATCAGATCTAAACCAACCAATGAAAAAGCTTTATCTTTGGGTCTTTCTACTCTGCATTGCTGGCTCAGATGTTTTGAATATATTTTACATTTAGGATATAAATTAGACATTAAAAAATACTTTGCCAATTCCCCTGCTGAAAAAGCATTAGTAAAAAGTAAAAAAACGAACATTCAACTGAGGTTTAGAGAAGAGCTAAGTCTTATAGTTGATATGCCCAAACAGAGTTTTGGCAACACTAACGATGGAAACACTGCCAGAAGAGCATTTGAAAATGCTGAAACTTTCGCTGATATAACGGGAGTGGCAGTAGATGTAATTATTAGATTGAGGACAATCCTAATAGCAGTATGCTACTTATGAGTTGAACTCTGAAAGTTTTGGCCAGTATTGCTATGAAACTACAGCTCTTATACTCAAAAACTATTGCTGGTATGTGATTCCCCCAACTGTTCATAAACTCTTGGAACATGGTGTGCAGATATCTGAAGCATTAGAACTGCCAATTGGTTACTTCTCTGAAGAGTCACAAGAGGCTCTAAATAAAGAAATTCGCAAAGCTAGATTAAACCATACAGCCAAGATATCTAGAAAGAATGTTTTGAAAAACCAGTACCAATATTTGTTGATTAGAAGTGATCCTGTAATATCAAACACTTGTTTTAAAAAATACAAGGTTGAAAATGGAAAATCACTTACCCCTGAAGTTTTATCTTTGTTAATGCTGTAATAATGAAATAAAGCCTTTTTATTAGTATTAGGTTTTCTTTTTTTGTTTTCTTGAAAGAAAAATTAGATAAGATAAATATTTATTTTGTTTTTAATATATTTTAATATTATATAATATTAAAATATTTTTCGAACCAGTTTTTCTTTTTAATTAATAAATGTTTTGGTTTGAGGAATTTAATTTTTTTAAATTAAGTCAGTCATTGTGCGCGTAAAAGTGTCTAACGCGTATACGCGTAAGTAGTACGAGCCTTAGGCACAAGAAATATTTAGATTAAAAAATATGTGGTATTCTTTTATATGATATTTTGGATCAAGGAATTCGATTTTTTTATTTAGGTTATCCTTTACGCGCGTTAAAGACAGTTACACGCGTATGCGCGTAACTGACGCCTTTTTGCGTCATAGGTACGCGTAAAAATTATTTCTAATGGAAAATTTAAATTTTTTGACCCAAAATACGATAATATTGATGCATCACATAATTATATATGACAGTTATATAATTTTTGCCGTTTTTTCACCTTTCTGACTCACTGTGCAACGTGTTCCCATTGTCAACGTGAAATGTAGGCACAGCATTGGCGTGCCGTGCTAGTACCACGGTATTTTACGCTCTAATTTTTTGGTTCCAAGGCGGTCCTTCATCAACATACCAGCGTTATATAGCACATTAATTTTAGACCATTGTTGTGCGTCGCGGCACCAGACTCGAATAAATAACATAATTAGTCAGAAAACTAAAATAATTCAACCATTAACTAATAACTTTTGAAAGGAAAAAAGTAAAAGGGAAAAGAAAACATTTATAAATTAAACAAGAAAAAATCAACAAAAAAGAAGAATAAATAAACGTTTTAAAAAAAAAAAGAAAAAGAAATATCTGTAAGAAAATAAGTAAAAAAGTAATGAAAATAGAAGTTAAAAAAAAAACGTTAATGAATGAAATATATAAAAAGAATGGCAAAGAAAGAAAAAAAACTATTTAAACATCGGAACCACGATCGGCAAATCAAGATTTTTATTATTTTTTCATTTATTTCTTTAGTTTTCTTTCATTTATTTTTTAGGATTATTTATTTTATTATTTATTTATTTTTCTTCAGTTTTTTAGCGTATATAGTTTTACTTATTATTTTTTGTTAGTCATTTATTTATTTTTAATTATTATTTATTATTATTTTTATTGCCAAAGGTAATTTTTTGTTTTGTTTTTAATGTTTGTTGTAACTTTTGTTTTGTTTTGATTTTCTCAGTGTTCTTCTGTTTATATTGTATTTATTTACTTGGTCATAATATTTGCAATATATTTTGATTATTATATTATAACAACTATGATTATATTAATATATTTACTAAATCTTTATAATTTTTTAGCAGTAGTCGTTTTTATGTCAGCGTTAGTTGTTACGTTTTGTCAGTTTATTACTGTTTGTGACTGTAACTTTGTAAGTAAAAACGATTGCTGTATGAAAAGTAATACTGATTTATTTAAGATATTATAATTACTTTATTATTATTATTGTTATTGTTGTTATTGTTATTAATATTATTGTTATTATTATTATTATTATTATTACAAAGATTAATTGTATATAAGTAAACTATTTTTTTAAGGTATTTACTTGAGATTAGTATTTCAATACTATTTGTAAATAGCCGTGAAAATTTATTTTCAGAATATATATGATTGATTGATTGATTAAAATATATGTACATGCTTCATATAAATAAAAAAACTAAAGTTAATTATTGTGGCTCGTCATCATTATCAATATTAGACGCTCCGTTTCTTTTTTTAAAACTTATTATTGCTCTAGCTTGTTTCACACCATTTCGGTCTGGTGCTCCACGCAAAAAATGTACAACTTCTTTTTGAAAATCGCCTTCACTAACGGTACTTGTGGGCGGATTCCTGAGCACGGCTCCTAAAACAAATAAACATGTTAAAGATTTAAAATAAAAATTGCATCTTTACATTTACAATAATTTTACTTTAAAAATTTTAATTAAAGATTGATTATATACCAAATAATGAAAGAAAAAGACCTGCTAATAGATTATATTTTAGATGCAGTTTTAGAATTAATATGTTATAAGTGGAGTTATACACCCGCGTGCCCGCATGCACAAGAGTAGTCATTAATTCATTTCCCGGAAATTTGCGACCAACCCCAAGATTGCAATCCCCTCCCCCACTTTATTAGTTTTTACCTAGCTATAGCAATAACCTATATATAAAAATTGCAAATACATTGCAGCAGAATATTTTAATGTGAACAATATTATTATAAAAGTAAAAATTTAAAAATGAAATAAAAACATGTAACACATTTAAATTTGTTCAATCAATTGATTCAGTAACATTTTCTGACATATTTTTTTCTTTTGTGTTTAACAGACATTGTGCCAGTTGTGGGGCTCAAATGGTTTACAATTAGGTAATTTTTTTAAACTAAAATTAAATTACAGAAATTTGGAAACAAAGTTTAAGAGATTCTATATCCTTATTTCCATTATAAGGTTTATGTCTGAACTTTATTTCTGATAGGTAAGTTACTGCCCAAAACTTATTAATCATAAAACAGTAATGACACAATGGTTAAGTTTTGCCCTTTAACGCAGGTTTCACACAAACCACATAACTGTAATTACTGCAATTAACTTATATGATGGTTGTATTAAAACGAATTGACAATAATAATTAAAAAACTGTTAATTATTTTAAAGCTAGTAGTAGTAGTACGTAGTCACCCTCCTCCTGTAGTTAACCTCGAGAAAAATAGAAGTTTAAAAAAAAAACTACTGAGTAAGTTTAGAAATACTGTTTTATCTTTCTTTAGAAGTTCCTAAAGGATATTTAGCTCTTCTTAGTCATTAAGTGGTAATCTTAACTTATCAAAATTCATCGGATGTATTTTTTAAAAATACATGTTGCGTTACTTTCTCAACATTAAATGGAGCATTAGTTGAAGGTGAAAAAAATTGATCAGTGTTATTTCGTAAAGATGTATATAAACCCTGAAAAGAAACCCTTTTAGTAAGTATATCATTTCCAACGTTAATTTGGCATTGTCAATGTTATTCTAGGAGCTTCGGGTAGATTGGGTCTTTTGAACAAACTTGCCATCTTACCTTTGCATTGCTTATAACTGTTATTACATTTATTAGAATTATCACTTTCGTCCACATAATATCAGTAATCCCTTTTTCTGGAAAAAAAAGTCAGACAAATAAATTAGAGTAAAACCGGGTCAAACCGCACACCATATCATTCCGCACACTGATCGAAATTATCAAATAAAAACTAAACGGATATGGCTATGAAAAACTAAAAATAGATTCAAATACAGAACTATCTCTATTCAAATTGATAAAATTATGCCGATTCAACTCCATTTTTTTCTTTTCTTATACAACTTTAATGGGGAGTCAATATTTTGTATATGTTTTTTATCGTTGCGAAGAAAATAGTGTTTGAACCAAAACTGATATAAAAATAATTTTAGCACTATCTTGTTGGAAATTTAATTTTAATTCTGATAGTATAACTTTTATGCAGCTAGAACAAAAAGTTAAATAAAAAATCAAAAAAGTAAAAAAAACTCTTTTTTCTGATAAAACCACACACTTGATTAATTACTTAATTTAGTTTTTCGCAAGTGACTAAGCGCCTATCTTTATCTAATTAACTTAGTGTTAATACCAGTTTAACTATGAATGAAATATATTGTTATTTGTTAATATAATAGACTCTTATTCATTAAAAACCAACTATTATATTATTTCTCAATAGAATGATCACTCACTCAATTCAATTTAACTCACTCACTTTAGTATGTTAACTAAAAAAAAAAAAGCATACAAGAAAGATGATATACTAGCCGTATTAACTGATATGAAAGAAAATAAAACATCACTGAGAAAAGCTGCATTCAAAAATGGCTTTCCAGTGAAAACGCTAAAAGATCGTAAAAGTAACAACAACAAAGGCTTTCATGGCTCAGGTGCAACAACGGTACTCTCAAATAAAACAGAAAGATTGATGGTGCATGCATTCCAATTACTTGGTGACTGGGGTTATGGTTTAACATGAAATGGAAACCTTGAATTTGTATGTGGTTACTTTAAGATCAATTGCACTTATTCAAAAATGACAAGCCTGGTAAAGACTGGTTTTATATCTTTATGAAAAGTTGGTCAAAAGAAATTTCAAAAAGAAAAGCAGATAACTTAGCATCTAAAAGAACCGCTTCTTGTATGCCAGAAATAATTGATAGTTATTTTGAATGTGTCGCCAAGCAACATTAACAGACTGCTATAACTTTTGGGTTGCATATTTGGAATTGTGATGAAACAGGTTTTTTGGGTGATCAAGGCAAAGCAATCGTAGTGTGTCAAAAAGGGACAATACATGCATTTAAACTTATTGGCAAAAATGAAAAAGTTCATTATACTGTAAACAATTGCTGCAACGCTGATGGGCATTTTGCACCACAATTTGTGATATACTAAGCCAAAAGAAACACTCGTCCTGACTGGGCAAGAGGTGGTCCAGCTGGCACCAAATATTCAATTTTAAAATCAGATTGGATGGACCACAATACGTTTATTAAATGACTGAAAGAATTATTTATACCCAAAACTGAGAAAATTGGTGGTATTCATATTTTAGTATTAGATAGGCATACAACTCACATAACTTTGGAAGCGGTATTGCTGCGCAAAAAACACAATATAGTCTTGATTTGTTTACCAGACCATTCTTCATATATTCTACAAACATTGGATATAGGTGTCTGTTATCATATCAAACAAGCTTGGAAAGAAATTCTTACAAAGTATTACATAGACTCAAAATTTAAGAATTTAGATAAAAAAATTTTCCACTGTTCCTCAAACTGCTGTACGAGAGTGGTAAATATTTTACAGGCTTGCATGCAATTGCTGGTTTCCAATACACTGGCTTGTTTCCACTTAATAAAAACATTAGCAATCACACAAATGCTCAATCCACCTTTATCAAATTTAGCAGCCTCCACAGTACCTACACCATCTTGCTCAGAGTTTCATCATCTTCAACAGCCGCTGCAGTACCTACTCCAACTATACACCAATTACCATCTTTCTCAACTACACCATCTTCAAGTTTTGATAGGTACCAAGCATGAGTTGAGTGTTGCAAAAACAGTATCGAGATAGAGTTGAAGCAGTTTTTTCAAACCAGAAATCAATCGCATGTTAAGAAACCAAAGCAGTGCAAATGTCAAAACTTGGCAGAAAATGTATTACCGAAAAAAATGCAATCGAACTCCTCAAACAAAAAGATGAAGAAAAAGCAACAAAGGAAGCCGTGAAAGTTGATAAACTTAACGCAAAGCGTAGACTCTCTATGCCAAGTACTCAAATGCCTGGGCATAACATTGCTGAGCAACCTCAGCAAAACAATAATAAAGATCAAGTACCAGCAGCCAAACAACTAAAAGCTGCAAAATGTAAAAAGTGTAGAGTACAGTTGCACACAGAAATGTTGCAATGCGAGAAATCGATGTGTCGGGAACGGTTGTGCAAACAAACATGTTACCAAAGAAATATGTAGTTTTTTAACTAAATTTTTTTGTTGCAAAAAATGTAAAAACTTTAGTATAGTTTCTTAAATATAAGTTGTGTTAAAAAAAAATATTTAAAAAAATTTTTATTTTTTTAATTATTCACCTTCCCAAGGCTGAGAGGGCCACTACAGTCGAGGAGCATATTTTTATTTTGTGTGATAATAACCCTCTCTCGACTCTATAACTCCGAAACACAAACCTCGAAAAACAAGGCAGCTGCGCAGAGAAGAAGTTAAAATTTAAAAAATTCAATGTTTTCTCAAGTGTGCGAAAATATTAAATTTAAATTTAATATTTTCAATAACTTCATTATTATTTTTTTAACATGTATTTATATTATCTTATGTAGTTTTTTATTACCTATCTAACAAAAAATAAAAATAAAAAAAAAAGTTATTTAATTTTTATTGATAAGTGTGCGGTTTGACCTGTCTTTTACTCTACTGTATTATAAATGAAAATTTAATGAAATTCAGAGGTTCTAGTGAAACTGAAATTCTCTTTTACTAAACTCTAATTTTAGTAACTGTGCAGAGGTTCTAGTGAAACTAGATAAAACAAGACAAAAGATTGTTTAAAAAAATATAATCTTATAGACAATCCTAAAGTAAGTAACCTAATAAAAGGAAAAAATATCATCTCAAATTATTCCTATAAATAAAAAAACAAAAACAATAAAAACATAAACCTTTTTTGGCAACTTTGTGCTGATGTTCTTCATCTCCTAAAGTTTCTTGTGCAATAACCAATTTTTTACAAGCTTTTTCATGTGTCTGAATAATAAGTACATTTAATTTTATAGATGAATTAGAGGTGACTTTGTAACTAACAATCAGAATTGATTGTTAATTGAGTTATTATATAAATCTCTTAGTTTCTGAAAAAAAAAAACAATTAAATATAAAACAGTAGATTTACCAGTGCTATACATAATAGAAATGCTGTGTTTTGACCAGTTGTTGAACACACTATTAATTAAAAAAAAATTTCTAGCCATTATTATAGCGGTTTTTTTAAAATCAATAAAAATTAATGTACTTTATTTATAAATGCATTATTTTAATTGCTTTAACTTTTAAACAGCATTCAAATGTAGCTTATTTGTTCAAGCCAATAAAATGTTGTTAAAAGAGACTTTTTTTTTACCATAAGTCTTTTTTAACTATGAGATAAGGAGGGAGGGAGGGAGAGAGGGGGAGAGGAGAGAGATGAATAGGATCTTTTCTTCTAAAGATCCTACTCCTCTAGAGTTCAAACCGTTTGTGGTGTATAAATTCGAATGTGCAGGATGTAACTCCTGTTATATAAGCGAAACTACTCGCTATCTGAAGACCCGGATATCTAAACATTACAAGAGAGACAAAAAGTCTCATATCTATAAACATCTCCATGCTAATAAAAATTGTTTCACGCAAATAAATAAGAAGTGTTTTTCTGTGTTCGATTCGGCATCTAACAAATTTGAGCTAAAACTTAAAGAAAGCATGATTATAGAATGGTTAAAACCTGTTATGAATAAACAGGTTAACCATGTACAACTGACACTTTCTGTTTAGCTGCTATTTTTTATACATATTGCGTATCTTTTTAACCTATTCTTTTGTTATTTCCTATTTCTTTTGTATGACATGATGAACTTTTTAACTGATTTTATTGTATTTTTGTAATTATATTATTATTAGTTTGTACCAGAATAATTAAATTTGTATTGTTTTTTTTTAACACCTTTATTGGTATTTTAACAAATTTTAAATATTTAATTTTAACTGAAGATGACTAGTGTTAGTCGTATATATGTATTGTTGTATTTATTCAAATAAATGGTAAAAATTACAAGTTCAATCAACCGATTGAATCGTTAAGTTTTTAATATTATTATTAAAAACAAAATATTTATATTTAAAAATTCAGGAAGTGTTGAATTCGTTTGATCATGCCTTCTTAAAATTGATTGTATTGTATTTCTATTAACTCCTGTTAACGATGAAGCTTCAGATTGAGTTTTTCTTGACCAACAACTAGATTTACAACAAACAGAATTTCGCAGCATGAAGATTCAGATTGAGTTTTTCGCGCCAATAAAGTTTCAGATTGAATTTTACTTTGATCAACGACCAATCTCAAAACAAATTTTTGCGTATTTTGGCAAACAGAATTCTGCTGCATGTTTTAATGAAAATCTAATATGCATATGCGGCAAATGTTTTAATAGGAAATCATGGTTGTTTTAATTATCATCGTGCATGTTTTAATTGAACATCATGGTTATTTTGCCAATACAGTATGTGTATAAAAAATATGTACCAGGTTTTGAATTCATTTAAAACAAATATGACATCCAGAGTGTTAAAACGTCTTTCATTTTGAATTATTGCATGATACCATTGCTTGTTATATTTAAGACTAATTTGAAAATCAGTTACTAACAGTTGCAAAAATACATATTTGAAAGCTTACTCCGTCTCAGGCTCTTGCATGCTAATTTTTTTTTGGTATAAAATCAATGTATGCCTTAACGACTTTCAAAAAAGCAATTATGAAATTTATGTGCAATTAATGGCCTTAGGAGATAGTAATGCTTTAAAGTGACCCAATTTCATTGTTTTCTATAAATTATCTAAAAATAAAGAGAATTTGAAGACATCACTTCTTAATGCATTCAATTGAATTTAAATAAATTTTGATTTTGACGACAATAAAAACCAGGTTGTGTAATTAAAAAAACATTTTTAAATAATTGATTAGTATCGAGTCCACCCACCCCAAGCTTATTAAGACCTCCCCCCTTCCTCCTGTTTATTAATTTTTACTTGTTATTAACAAAAACTTTATACCTCAAAACTAAAAAAAAAATTCATTAAAAATCTGCCTTAAAAATTAGAAAATAATTCTTTCAGTCATTGATAAAAATAAAAAATTTCAGTGTAAACAGGCTTTAAAAATTGCCAACCTAGTAAATCTCTTTTTAAAAACTGAAAAACTTAGAACCTGAACTTTTTTATCAAAAATACTTTTATTGTAACATAAAAAAATCCCCGCTCCCTTTTATTGAACCCCTCCCTTTTATTGACCCCCCTCTCTTTTATTGGCCTCTCCCCCGCCCTTTATAAGATCTGGACTAAAATTCCCCCCCCTACCTTTTATTATTTTTAGTATTAAGGACTCGAGAGTACTTAGTGTAAACCGATAAAAATTTATTTTCAAAAAGATTATTAGCAATTTTTAGTGTATTTTTTTTAACTTCAACATCAAATAAGAGTACTTTTCTCAAATTGTTAAGTCTATGTTTTTATGCGATTCTTAATCAGCATAAAATTATCATAATCAATCATAGATGGTAGAGGTAGGTACTTAAAACAGTGCAGGTTTTCTTTACTAAACTAGCATCTGCTAAGGTTGTTTCTCTTTATCGTGCTCACCATTTGCTCTTTCCTGATTCCATTCTCTACCTCTACAAATCTCTTATTCTTTCCTGTATAGAATACTGTTGTCATATTTAGGCTGGTTCTTCTAATGATGCTCTTTCTCTTCTAGACAAGGTCCAAAAACGCATTGCAGACGTAGTTTGACCCGCTCTATTTCCTAAGCTTTAGCCACTTTCTCACCATCGTAAAACTGCATCTCTTTCTTTTTTCTACAAATGCTATGATGGTCGCTGCTTAAAGGAGCTATCACTTCTAATTCCATCAACTAAAACTCATTCAGCAAATTCTCATTCTTTTACTGTATCTGTTCTTGCATACTTTAAAAACTTTTATTTATCTGACTTTTTCCCTGCACTCCATGCCTTTGGAACTCTCCCCCATCTTCATGTTTTCCTGAAACATACAACCTACAATTTTTTAAGTCCTATATCAACCGTTTCCTTGCTCCTTAACTCTAATAAATTTTTTTCTAGTAGTTCCCAACTTAATAGTGGTTGCTTGCAGTCTTGTTGGGAGTGAATCAAAATAATAATAATTAAAAAAAGTCTAAATTATTTGGTCTTTCAATAAAATAAAAATCTTTACTTAGCACAAAAAAGTTGTGCTTTATATGCGAGCTAGAAGCTTTCACCCATGTAAAAAATTATGCACTTGCTTATCCTAAACATATAAAATTTGTCAGCAAGATCGATTGTTAGTAATCTTTTGTCTTTGCTTCATCAAAAACATTGAAAATTCATCGGCTGCATAACTTTCATTTTGTTCCTCATAATTTTTTTTGAAATTTCAAAAAAACAGCAACAGATGTTTTCTAACTTCTCTCTTTTAACAGTAGTATTGCAGTATGTAACTCATGAAACACACTGACAGATATAAGATGATTATAAAAGTCGCAAAATCTATCATTTTTTAATCAATGCTTATATACAATTTTATCTGGTTTCGTAGTAATAATTGATGTGGCTGTGATAAATTTTTAACATAAATTTTTATTTTTTTCTATTTTATTGTGTTCTTTTTTAATTTGGCAATTTCATATTTTATTTCTTGATGAACTTTTAACATTTAACTCAACATAATCTAATTAATCATTATGTGAAATGGTTGTGATACTTGAAGACTGAATAAAGTTAAAATTAACATCAACATTAGAAACTATCTAAGTATTACTTGCTGAAGGTGAATCAGTGATTTTAGTAGTAAGGTTATTGTTTGTGACTTATAGTTTAATTTTTGCTGAGAAATATTTATACAGCGGAGAAAATAGAATTAGCCTCACCTTTATTTTTTGTTTTAATTTAACAAAAATGGCAATGAATCAATTATAAAATCTACCCTATTTCTCATTATATTCTACTACAATTAAAAAATTTATAAATTGGTATGTTTAATTAATTACAAGTGGAAAAAAAATTAAAAGTATTCAATTTGTGGAGAAAATAGAATTAGCCTCATTTACGTTATATACAAGAAAATACAAAAAATATTTTGTTTTACGCTCATTTAATATTTAGTATTGCTTCCTGAATTTTTAATGACTTCAAATATGCAACTTAACATACTAGTCATAAGATTTTGGATAGTTTCTATAGGTATTTCATTCCAAGCTTCTCTGATACAAGTTTTCAGCTCCAATGCGGATTCATATTGCTTATTATTTTCATAAACCTTTCTAGAAAGTATTCCCCATAGATTTTCAATTGGGTTAAGACCTGGACTGCATGTGGGCCATTTCATTACGTGAATATTTTTCTCTCTAAACCAAGCTTTTGTAAGCTTTGTGTTATGGATACCAGCATTGTCTTGTTAAAAAGTGAAACTTTCACCCATCAATTCTTCACCATGTTTAAGCAAACCAATTTCTAATAAGTCAATGTAGTCCTGTGAATTCATTTTTGTTGAAATCCATGCCAGTGGTTGTTTTCCAGCAAAGAAAAAAGCCCCCCAAACCATTAGAGTTCCACTACCAAAGTTACGACTCATTTGAGTTTCTTTTTCTTTTCGAAGATCGTGCCAGTAATATTGATAGCCATCAGGACCATCTAGATAGAACTTTTTTTCATCACTAAAGAGAACTTGATGCCACTCTTCCTCTGAAGACATGTGCTCTTTTGCAAATTGTAATCTATCTTCTTTATGACGAACAATAAGTTTTGGTCTTGGTTTACGCTTTTCCAAACTGTGTTTGGATCTTCATGTAAGATTTGTCTCACACGTTGAACAGTTACAGGTAATTATAAATCAACACAAATTTGAGATGTAGTCATGTGCTGAGATCAAAATATACAAGTAAACTGAAAATAATTATTGATGAGGCTAATTCTATTTGCTACCACAAATATTAAGTATTGTACATTTTAGGGTTTTATCAAATGTACCGCAATTTAATTATACTATATTATAATCTAAAAAGTTGTTGTTAGTAACAATAATTATATAAGTGTGGATACAAAAGATGCACCGCACAAATTTGCTTAAAGATTTATAAAATATTGGATCAGTACATGGTGAGGCTAATTCTATTTTCTCCACTGTACTCAATAACTGAAATTTGTAAGTTGCATCATAAGCCAAATTTAATGATATATTAAATGATATCGATTCATAAACAATGGTGCTGTTTCATAACAATGATTAAAACTTTTCTCTGAGCATTGGAAATGAACGTAATCTAAAATAAAAAAAGATTTACACACAAATCGAACTTGCAAAAAAAATTTACAGCGAGTAGTGGAACTTGCAAAAAAATTTACAGTGAGTTATGGAACTTGCAAAAAAAATTACGAGTAGCAGAACTTGCAAAAAATATGTACAGCGAGTAGTGGAACTTGCAATAAAAATTTACAGCGAGTCGTGGAACTTGCACAAAAAAAATTACAGCGACTAGTGGAACTTGCAAAAATATAAAGTGAGTAGTGGAACTTGCAATTTTTTTGATAGACGGGTCTAGCTTACATTCAAGTCATGTCTATTGTTAACAATGATTATTATATAGTTTCATTAATGGAATTTAATATCTTAATCATTAACTAAAAGCCAAGATGTAAACTAATTAAAATAATATTATAAAACATTTTTTGTCCAATCAAACCATCTATAACTATCACTAAGCATTATGTGATGTATTTTAAATTTTGGTAAAAGATGTTTTTATATTAAAGTTAATTATTTTAATTACATTTAAATATTTTTTCGAATCTCATTAAAAATATAATTTTTTTCAGGTTGTAAAAGAGGGGGGGGGGGGACGATGACACACCCCCTTCCCCATCTACACCCCTTGGGCTGTTAGTGATGTTGTAAAGTAGTAAAATATAATTTTTGATTTGATACTAGATTTCTTTTTAATTATAAAGATAAATATTTATAAAAAAAAAGAGTCATTTTTGCCAATAGGGTGTTTGAAACTATCACCCTTACATCCACCCTAAGACAATGATAAAACTTCTATATTTGACTGTGGTCTGATAGCTAATTACAAAACATCTTGTATATAAAAATTTACATTTTCATTAACAAAAAATACTTTTTTATAAATATTGTTATTCTTTATTGCCGGTATGAATGGTGGTTTTGTGCCCCCTCTTGCCCCTGTGATCTAGAAACTTTTATAAATTTGTAGATAACTCTTGTATCTATCTTTTGATATCAAGATGTAAACTTTTGGATAAGAATTGATTAAGTTATAATAGTTTTAGTTAACAAAAACTTTATTTTGACCACAATTTCTTCAACAAATCCTAATATCAAAAAATCAGTACTTAAAACATCATAACTTTTTGTAGGGTGCTTCGATTTTAAAATTTTTTTCACTTTTAGAATATTGAAATGAAGCTCTTTTTAATGATATATAACAACCTAGAATTTGATGAATTTAAAAATTTCATATAACATACTAATCTATATACACAATCAAACATATTTAAGACAAATACACACATACATGACAAATAGCCTGACTCGGAGCGGAGTGCTGCTTCATCAACTGAGAGTTTGGGATGGGACAGAAATCTTTTCTTTCATTATTTTTTGTTCTTTTTCTGAAAATGCAACTTTAATTAATGTCACAAAGATATGGTAACAATTTGTTACACAAATATGCTATAGTAGATATATATATATATATATATATATATATATATATATATATATATATATATATATATATATGTATATATATATATATATGTATATATATATATATATACTTATACACGCACACATACATTAGGGACGCGGAAATCACGATTTACGGAACCGATTTTTATGCTAAAATTTTGGTTCTCATTTTTTAACACTTTTTTAGGCAGCGTGGGACTAGGGATTGCAATCCCGGACGTTTTTGGGTCCCGAAAATCCCGGGATTTTAAACACAAAATCCCGGGATTTTCGGGATTATAGCAGGATTGAACTAATTAAATTATTTTGTAAAACAAAATGTTCAAAGTTGGTAACTATACTGAATTATAACAAGTTATATAATGCTGCTTTGCAGGTTTATCCTGTTTATGCTTTATCCTTACGATAAATGGGACAAATTTTTGAATAGACCATAGAGTTCAGGAGTTTATCATTAAAAAAAGTTTCACAAACACAAATTAAGGCAGGTTTGTTTGACTATAGTATAAAAAACAATCGTTAAGTTTGTTGCCAAGACTTCTATTCCACCGACGAGCATCGAACCTGAGCGGGCATTTTCTGCAGCTGGGTATTTGGGAAGTAAAATAAGGAGTAGGCTAAATGACCAAACCTTAAATGCTCTACTATTCCATATTTTCAGACAAAAAAAGAAAGTTTGTAAATAAAATATGCATTTAATATGAATTGTTTTTTAGTTTTACATTTGTTATTTAGCTACCATATATTTAAAAATATAAAATAAAGATTTTCTTTAATTTTTGTCTCTTAATATTAACAAACAACTTATTATGTTATTTTTTACAAAGTAGCTTGTTGCTACAGCAGCTACATCGGTGGCCAAATTTAAGAAAACTTATGTTTACAAATTTATTTTGAAATTTTGATTGTTTAGTTACTTTAGTCAAATACACTTTAAATGTTCAAATGTTATTTACATATCCAATTATTTGATGAAGGTTATTCTGTAAAGTCTGTAATCTTAAAACATAATATGGAAGGTACCGTATACATATTTCTGCATTATTTTAAGATCTTTATTTACACCTGCTGCCTGTTACACAATTAAAACAATTTAAGGCGCCATAGAAAATTAGTTTAAGTCATTAAGGCATAATGAAATTAAATAAAAAATTGATAACATCAAAAAGTATATTCATATATGCAGTATTAAGTTCTGTTTTTTAGCAAATATCTCACATTATATAAAATCCCAGGATCCCGGGATTTTATTTACTTTAATCCCGAAATCCCGGGATCGTAATTCATGTCCGGGATTGCAATCCCTACGTGGGACAGACGTGTTTTTGTAGAATTTTTTTTTAGAAACATATATACACATAGATACTTTTTTGAAAGAAGAAAAGCTAATTTTGATTTTTCAAGACTTTTATGTATGGTTACTGAACTATTTTATGGATTATTTTGCTCCTAAATATTTGGTTGATGTTCACACATAAAATTGCAGTAGAAGAAATGTCGATCCTCCTTTTTTTAATATTAAAGTAGTTTTCTACATGCATTTGTTATTCACTTGCCAAATTTCAACGAAAAAAAAATACCATCAAATAGTTTAATTTGTGTTAGATTAAGTTTACCACTTTTTTTAGGTAGTTCTAGGCAAACGTTATTTTGTGGTGATTTTTATTAGAAACATATATGAACCTAGACTATTTTTAAATAACGAAAGGTTAATCTTGATTTTTTTATGACTATAATGTATGGTTAGCATACTTTTTATGGATTATTTTTTCGAAAATTTTGCATGAAAATTTGGTTGATGTTCACACATGAAATTGCAATCGTAGAAATGTCGATCCCCCTTTTTTTATTAATAAAATAATTTTCTACATGCATTTCCTATTCACATGCCAATTTTCAACGAAAAATAAATACCAGCAAATAGTTTAATTAGTGTAGAACTTTTGGTGCCTATTTTCGTTTTTTTGTTGTTGTTGTTTTTTTCGGTAAGCGAAATACGGGGGCTGATAAGGGGGGGCCGACTCTAAAAAATTATTACAATTTTGTATTATGCTGATTTTTATTATTAGATTAAAATTGTGCAAAAAAGTGCAAAATATAAATAAAAGTGTTTTTAATTCTCTAACAGATTAATGTTAATTTCTTTTATTTCATAATAATATTATAGTTATTTAATATTATGTTTGAAACAAAAAATAATGATAAATGTAAAAACTTATTGTTTTCTTAGGTTACATATAAAAAGAATAATGTTTCAGATAAAGACTCTTGCTTTTGAATGGATTGTTAAGTGATAGTATCAGTTGACAATTTTATTAACACACCATATATAAATAAGTATACAAATCAGATTCTTCATTGGTTTATTCCTAACAAAAAATTTGTTAGTGTTTTTCAACTATAACAAAAGATATTATTGTTATTATCTTTTTTTACTTCGATTGTATACTTCTATAACTGGACTATTATTTAAATCATTATACTAGCATGCCTTATGTTTACTTATTGTTTAGACTACTAAATATTATGCTTATTTTTAAGATTTCATAAGTATAAATAACATCGTTTATATATAACTACAACCAAATTAACATAATTTATATATAAACAAAGTATGCATAATAAATACCATTATACCATTATAAACCAAAGTATATACATTCCTAATGTTAGCGTATTGTTTAATAAATATATATTTTTATATTTTTACTGTTATATTTTGATTGTTTATTTTCATTTTGTTAATAAGGTTGTATCTTACACAGAACTGATTTGACGATTGTTACTTTTGTAACTTACTTTTGACAATTACATAGTGTTTTGTGTAATTTTACAATTTTTTTGTTATCTTTAGTCCAATCTACACAGCCTACCACTGGTAAATTTGTATAGGATAATTTTTAGTATTGATTATAAAATTACAAATACAATCAGCAACGAGTGGTAAGTTTAACAATTGTTACTTTTTAATATGTATGCATTTCTTGACATTTGCAAATTTGTTTTTTATTACAACTTTGTTAACCTTGAGATACATCTTCAGCTGCTACATTTGGTAAGTTTAAAAAAGCTATTATTTTCTAATCTGTTTATGCATGATGTATGCGTAAAACAATTATTTCTAATATGTGTATGCCTTTCTTATCAATAGCAAATAAAATTTGATTTTATTACAACTTATTTTTTTATTTAGTTTAACAACCTTCTCTATAATCAGCACAACCTGCTAGTAGAATTATGATTTAATTATTTTTCTGAATGATTATTGAATTCATAATATTTCTATTTACATACACTATTTAATACATTTTTATTATGTTATCCATCAAAGTGCAGTAGAAGTAAAATCAAGAGTAGTATTTAAATTTTTACTTTGATTAACATTTTTAAAATATATAGTTGATTTATTAGTCTTTCATTTTATTTGTTGAGCCAATGACTTTCACAAATAGTTGGTTTATATTAAATGTTACTTAATACCATTCAGTGCTAATCTATTTACAATTCAATGTCATTAGATCTTACATATGGTGTCTATCAGAGATAGATGTATCAGCACCCTGGACCAACTAGCAGTCGCTCATTTTTGTGATGGGTCCGGTTAGGAGGGAATGACAGGGAATCATTTAGCTGGACCTATCATCCCCTAACAGGGGTGCTAGGAGCTACAACAGAAGAAAACTGTTGTGGAGAAGTTTGCAGGCGAAGACAGCATGGTAGCAGCTTTGTGGTTAATGGTGGCATACACAATCATTAGGCACCACCATTCTTGTTTTTTTATTAAAAATTTATATGTAATATCATCAAGTATTTTCAAACATTTGAATTATTTATTTAAAAGTTTTTTACCCAAAATAATTTAAAAATGAAGCATTGACAAGTGTAATAGTTTAAATGAAATATTTTGTATGTTTTCAATGTGATTAAAAGTTGTAGTATAAAAAGTAGTCAGGCGTGGCACATATCCCACCCCTAATGCCAATTTATACACCAGTTGTAAACGCTGTAGAGTAAGAAAGTATAATTTATATTTTTCAACACAAAATCATTGTTTTTAAAATTAAAGTATTTATAAGAATGTAACATTTCACTATAAGGGTGTTAAAACATAACGAAAACATCTACCCTTTAATATAAGATAGACCACTAATATTTTAAAATGGAATGGAAGCAAATTAGAACAACTTTTTGTGTATAAAGATAAAAAAATTTATCAGAAAAAACAATCATTCAGATGAAAAACTTGTATTTTTTAAGGCTTACGATAGTGTGCCGTACCCCCTCTAGACACCCCCTATATCTATATATAGACTAATATAAACTTGTAGCCTACTCTTACATCTATCTTTTGATACCAAGTTATAGGCATTTGGATAAGATTTGACAAAGTTATAACAATTTCAGTGAAAAAAAAAATAATTTTGGAACCAGTTTATTCAATAAATCCATATATCTAAAATTTGCTACTAAAAACGCCATAACTTTTTTTTGAATTGTTCGTTTATGATAATTTTTTCATCTTTAAAATACTGTATTGAAGGACTTTCTAATGATATATAACATTCTAGTATATGCTCAATTTAAAAATTTCAGTCCACGTACCTACATACATACATACATACATACATACATAGATACACACGTACATAAATACTTATATAGATACACACATAGATACATACATATATACATACATGCATACATACATACATACATACATACATACATACATACATACATACATACATACATACATACATACATACATACATACATACATACATACATACATACATACATACATACATACATACATACATACATACATACATACATACATAAGCAATGTTAAACAAAGTCTTAACTTATGCAACCGCAGAGTCATTTTTAGTTTGCAGTTGCATATGTTGGAACTTTGTTTTAAACATTGTGGAACTTTGTTCAAAACAAAGTAAACAATGTTAAGCATTGTGTATCTTAAATAAATTACCTTTTCGCATTCCTAAATCGTATTCGTTATCTTTCAATTATTCACAGCGCATATTTTCGTTCTCTTTAGCTTATTATATACGTTGAGTATACGGTATTACATTGTTTACCATGATAAACCAATAACTTTTCTTTTTAATAGTTTTTTCTTTCATTTCTGCGCGCGCATTAATTTTATATCGGAACTGTTAAAAGGTGTATTTTATTAACAGCCAAATTAAAATAAAGAATTATTCACCTATTTTAAAAATCAAGTTTGAAAGCCAACATGATCCTAGTTTGCAATGCATTATGGATGATTAAACTTCCGACGCGAAAATATCTTTGCCATTGATACGAACTTTTAATGGATGTTTAGGGTGAGTTCTTTCACCAAAATTTTAATTTATCGCAATTAATTTCTTTAGAAGAACAAAAATAATGGCTGTAGCTGATAAGAAACCTCCGCCAAAAGAATACGACTATGATGATATTGTAATATCACTAGAAAATTGCATACTTCCTTCAGAAAAGATTGATGTTACTCCTTCAATGAAAGATGGTCTTGACCGTGATACAGAAACCGAGTTGCGAATGTTAGGATGTGAAATGATACAAATAGCTGGTTTATTGCTTAAATTGCCACAGGTTTTTTTTATAAATTTTTTTAGCTATTTTTATTTTATAATTTAACACCATTTTTGGTATCAAGATTCAAACTGTCTTATTATGTATTACTATATATTATTTTAATTACTAGCTATAGTAGTTTGTAACCTGTATAACATTTTTGTATAAATACAATAGTGTGAATCTATTGCTATAATAAAAAAGCAATTTTTTTATAACAATTTATACACTGTATATGTGACATTAAATTTTTAAAATTATGAAATACTAGATTGTTATATATCATTAGAAAGAGCTTCATTACAGTATTTGACAGGTGAAAAATTATTAAAATAGAACAATTCTACAAAAAGTTATAGTATTTTAGGTAATTCTACAGTTAAGCGGCCTAAAATAGTTTTGATTTTTCACTTGTTGTGCTCTTGTGTGGAGACTTGCTCAAAGTGGTGATTTTTAAATTTATTGGCTTCAGTACATACATCAACTATCTTATAGCCTGCTTCTACGAGGGAGTGCTGCTACATCAACTATCTAATAGCCAGCTACTACAAGGGAGTGTTGCTACATCAATTATCTTATAGCCTGCTGCTACATCAACTAAGGGTTTGGTATGTGGCAGCAATCTTTTTCCGTTATTATTTCACTTATTCCTAATTTTTAAAAAAGTATATAAAAAATGGCCTCCTGGCAAGAGCACTCCAAAGGGCCATCACGAAGAAAATCACAGGATTCTTTCCGTGATTTTTTTCGTGATGGCCCATGGGTAGATTTCTTTCGTCTTCCTGTCGACAAACGTGCTTCTTACATAACTTCGTGGGTTCAGGCTGGCATGGAATCTTTTATTCGCTCTCGACGATTCCAGGTCAAGCCTCACTCTCCTCCATGGTTTTCCTTACACTGTGCTGCTGCGATTGCCAATCGAAACCGTTACTTCCATATTTATCAGCAAAACAGTTCTCCAGAAAACAGATGTCTGTTTATTACTGCTAGAAACCATTGTAAAAAGATTTTGTCTAACGCCAAAGTCCGCTATTCTCAGGTCACGAAATCTCGTATCTCATCTCAAAAATTAGGCTCTTGTGGCTTCTGGAGAATCTTCAATAATATCAATAATAAGGGCAAATCTATAATTCCACCTCTCTTGTATGGTTCAGACTTTGTCACCTCACCTAAAGACAAAGCCGAATTGTTTGCTAAAAACTTTTCATCAATATCATCTCTTGATTCCTCTAGTTGCGTTCTACCTGATATTGCCAACAAACAGGTTCATCCATTGCTTGACATTCATATCACTCTAGCATCTGTATCTAATGTGATTTCCTGCCAAGACTCTTCTACAGCTTGTGGCCCAGACAACATACCTGTTATTGTCTTGCAGAAGTGTTCTCCGGAGCTGTCATCTATACTCTCAAAACTATTCAACAAGTGCTTATCAGAGTCTTGTTTTCCAGCCTGTTGGAAAGCGGCATCTGTTATCCCTATTTTAAAAAATTCTGGAGAGTGATCTGATTCGTCTATTTACCGTCCCATAAGTCTTCTTCCTATCATAAGCAAGGTTTTTGAATCTTTAATTAACAAACATTTAATTTCTCATAATGATGCCCTTTATCTTTTAAACAAGGTGCAAAAACACATTGTAAACATAGTTGGACCTGCTCTTGCAGCCAACCTTCAACCATTATCACATCGTCGTAATGTTGCTTCTCTTTTCTACAAATACTATAACGGGCACTGCTCTAAAGAGCTAGCGTCTCTTGTGCCGTCTACTAGAATTCACTCTTGTGTTACTCGTCATTCGGTTAAGTGTCATCATTTTTCTGTGACTGTTCCTAAGTGCTCCAAAAACGCTTATTTGTCTAGTTTTTTTCCTCGAACATCAGTTCTTTGGAATTCGCTTCCTTCTATTTGCTTTCCTGGTTCATATAATTTGCAATCTTTTAAGTCGTCCGTCAATCGTTATCTTGCTCTACAATCTTCATCATTTCTCTTTCAGTAACTTCCAGCTTTAATTAGTGGCTGCTTGCAGCCTTGTTGGAAGCGAAGATGTTTAAAAAAAAAAAAGTGTCATAACTTTGTGAATTTTCGAATCAAAGTTCATAAAACTTGGTATCAAAGGAAGGGCTTAAAAAGTAGAATAAGGTCTTCAGTAGGAGACATTTAAAAGGATTCGGAATTTGGAAGCAATAAAATGTGGTTGATTGGAATCAATTGTAGAGACTTTGCAGTTACTTATTTCCTTGATAGCCGTGTGCAATTAGGAGGGCCAGGTTCAATAGTAAAAATCAGTGAGTCACTTTTTTCAGAAAATATAAGGTAGAATTAAACAAGATCAATAGATTCAAAATTTTAATATCAATTTTACATATATCTGAAAAATATATATTAGATCATTTTGAAAACAATTTCTTCAATTAAAAATATAAATTATTATAAACATAAGTTAATAATATGCATAAGTTCATTTTTAAAATAGTTTCCTCGATTTATTAAGAAAGTAAAGTTTTTTAAATTTTTCAAAATTTAACCATTGGATTATGTTGTACTTAGTGTTGTATATAAAAAGAATTGATTACTTATAATCTAAGAAAAATATTCTTGTGTATTTTAAAGTTTGAATTTAATAAACTCGGTGAGCGAAAACATTAAAACCAGATATTTTTTTAACAGAAAAAACTATGCATATTTGAGAGCATAAAATTAAGCTCTCAACCGGATGTGTAAGCTTTTGTTAATATCTCATTCAATAATTTGTTTTGTAAAGTTTAATTAACTTTTAACTTGTTTTCAAATGTTTATCTATGATATGAACACAAATTGTCTTGGCACTTGGGGAGCCCTTAAATATTTTAGGCTTGTAGTACTAGTTTCTTATAAAATGTTTTTTGTTGTTGTTGTTTTTTTTCAAAAGGTGTTTTGTAAAAAGAAAGTACAAAGCAAAGTGCTCCGTAAAAAGTGGAGTTTTCTTGCAGCACTTTTCATGTTATGGAGGTAAAAAAGGGTTGTAACCACAATTTTTGTACCCTAAAGTAAGTTAACATAAAAAAATACAGTCAGATAAAATTAAAAACAAAGAAAGTTTAATTTATTTTAATTTTATTTAAAAATATTACTAAATATTGCATAATAATAAAGTTTTACTTAATTCTCAGAAAAATTTCCTTATTTTTTTTTTACTTTTTGTTTATTTTTTCAGCTAAAAAATTTAAATTCCTTGTAAACATGTTCTAAAACTTTTTTTAATGTATACTTTTAAAAAAGCTAAACTTTTATAATGCAAGCGAGAGCGCAGTAATATATATTTTTAATATGTGATGCTTGAAAAATCTAAGATAAATTTTGCTTTCTCTACAAAATTCCTGTCAATGTAATTAAATAGTTTTTATTTTTGTAACAAGTTATATTTTTTATTTTTTACTTGCTATTTTTTTAATAGACAAATTCATTAGTTAATTTATTACATTTCAGAGCCGCAATTACAAATTTAAGAAATATAAAAAGTTTAATATTTTCATCCATTGGTAAAAAATTTGAGAATAGAAACAAATCAGTTTATATTAAATATTTAAAAAAAAAGTAATATTTAATTTACTTATTTAATATTTATAAAAAATACAACATTCTATAATATAATTGTATAAAAGAGTTTTTGAATTGAACTCATTTTGAGGTAATTTATATTGCAGTAGTTTAACTTAATGTTCTTTAAAAAATAAGAAATGAGAATTTTTTGATGTTAAATTCACGTTAAGCTAAAGTGTTTAGCATTTTTATTTAAAACAAGGCTTGTAGTTTTGATTTTCTTATCTTTGAGTTTTCTAGATATGTGCTAAATTTTATTTGATCTTATTTTCAAGTAACCTTAAGAATTTAATTTTAAAATTTACTCATTGTTTATATTGAATAATTTAGGTTGCTATGGCAACAGGACAAGTTATTTTGCAACGATTCTATTATTCCAAATCTCTTATAAAACATGAAATAGATGTAAGTAACCAGTTTTGTATTGTGAAGTAAAAATAGTTTTTCATTTAATCAGATGTTATAATAAATTATTTTAGGTCACCACAATGGCTGCTGTATACTTAGCAGCAAAGATAGAAGAAGCTCCTAGGAGAATTAGAGATATAATAAATGTTTGCTATCATATTAGGCAAAGAAAATTAAAAAAGTGAGTTTTTTTTTTTTTTAACAGTCAATTAATTGAGGCCTGAAAATCTTACAAACATTGTTAAATTTTTCATAATTAGTTATAATTGTTTGCTGAATTGCAATAACTTTTCATTTAAAAGTTGCCAACGTGGTGGCTCCAGATATTCAGAAGTTAAGTTTTGAAAACTAAAATGTATCAAAGAACTTTGTGGTATATTACAGTATTTTTGCTAGATGAAAGGTATGCCTGGATGTGAGTAACCTATGCTCGTCGTCAATTTCTTAAAATTTAAAGCTTATTTTTAATGCAGAAAAATGAATTTTAATTAGATATTATTTCTCGAATAAAAGTGTTATGTTTTAAATTTTGTTTTCTCACTAAAATAGCTCAATTTAAATTGTGTGCTAACAAAACTAACTAAAGTTGTTTTTATAGTTTTAAAATAAAATGCTCTTTAGTTTTGATGCCTGTGTTTTACTTTTTATGGATCTTGTTTTTACATTCAATAAAAAAACTTGAATTGCTTTTGACAATGGTGGAACATACAGGTTATATAGTAGAGCACCAAGATATAGATTTAAAGTTCTTTTGGTTTGGTGTATAATATAGAGCAAGTTAAAAAATTACAAGCATTTAACTTAAATGCTTAGGCAGGTACGAACCCAGATCTGTTTTAGTACCGCTGGAGTGGTATGGGCACCTAAAAATTATTTTTATTTTTTAATTTTTCTTTTGGTTTATTATTAAAATTAAAAAAAATTTTGGTTTTAAAATGTAGTTGTATATAAGTAATTTTCAGTTTATTTTAGCTACCTAGTTTTTCTTCAGGACAATAAAATAGATTAAATGAAATTGCTTTTTTATGTAATTACGTGATGTAACTGTCCTTTGGTTACTAACTGAATGTTAGTTTTAAAAAAAAAAGAATGTCATTATAAAACTTAATTTAAAAAACCTGTTGCAAAATTTTATAACAATGGAAAATGTATAAAAATTTGAAAGTTTTTTTTTTGAAAGATAGAATAATTTAAAAAAATCCCTTCAGAGTAAAGTTAGCTTTTGTTTTTTTTGGCTATTGAGAGTCAACTGCTTTTGATAATAAATAAACAGAACTAAAAAATTTCAGTCTTAATAACTATTGTGCATATTTAATTTTTGAATGAATGAACTTTTGACCTTAGGTTGCTATTTAGTTTGCGTGAGGAAAACAAAAAAATGTAAACTGTTTCAGAATATTTTGTTTCTTTTCTATATTCTTTTTGACTTTTGAAATAATAAAAATAACAATTACAATAACTTGATAGAAGTTTTATTAAGATCAATTTAAAATAACCCATAGTAAGTGTAACTCATTTTTTAAACGTAATTATTTTAATTATACTTAATGATTAAAAAAACATAACATTTTTAAAATTATGTTTGCTATAATTGTCTCTTCTTTAATTTTTTTAAATTTAAAAGGCGCCTTAAAATCATATTAAAAACTTTTAACCATTAGTAAAAGTTAAATGTTAAAATCAAAATTTTAAAATTAAAATAGTTGTAAATACATTTATTAAATGCTTATGTTTTTATTTGAATAGTTATTCGAATACAAGACGCTAAACTATTTTGTTAATTTTACAAACATTTCGTGATTTAATAGATTTTTATATATTATGCAATGTAAATACTGATTAAAAATTATTTAAGTATTTAAACATTTAATTGCTAATTATTTAAAACATTAACTACTAAAATTAAATTTACTAAAATATAGTTAATGTTTAAATACTTTAAATAGTTTTCAAAAATTATTTACTAATAGCGTGGTATTTGCAACAAAAGCGTTTATTAAAGTCTTAAGTAAAATAGTTTTCTTATAGTAACTAAAATAACATCGTCCGCTGGTAAATTCATGAATTTAAAAAAACACCTTTAAATCAACTCTTTATCCTAGAATAAAACTCAAGATAAAAACAAGTGATTAAAATGATCATTAAAAATCATTGTCAAAATCAATCATAGGGGAGCGGGGGGGGAGCTCAAAAACTTCAACACACACACCTGACCTTACCAGAAAAAAATCAGCATCCCCAAATAAACTCTGAGTTATTCACTGTTAGGAATTTAAAATTATATTGCTATAAGTGATCAATGTCTTGAAAAATATCTGGTCTTCAAAATTATAGTTAATGCAAAACTGTGTACCTTATTTTCACATTATTTAGTTCAAACAATGTTTAATCAAGGTATTATAAATAAAAAACAATTTCAACAAGTAACCCCAAATTTTAATTGAAATAAAAATCTAGAAAAGATAGAATGGATATTTAAATAATATTAAAAACTTCAGGAACTTTTACGAATACTTTTATAAACAGGTAATGCTAAACTATATAAAAGTTCCTGAAGTTTTTAATATTATTTAAATATATATATATATATGTATATATTTTTTAAGCCATGTTAGTATATACATTCCCTAAGTTTCTAACAAGATATATTAGTAGCAAGGGCAAAAAGAAGACTAATGTCTTTTAGCCAAACCCCTTGGTAAATTTTGTAAATACAAGGTTTAATTTAAAAATAAGAAATTTATGCGATAGATCAATCGTTGAGGTATAATACAATTTTAGAAATACTTTTATGGTATATCATTCTTTAGTAAATAGCCATTCTATTTTTTCTAGATTTATTTTTACATCAATTAAAATTTGGGATTACTTTTTTTTTTTTGAACAATGAACTATTAAAGTAATAAGTACATTATAAAAGTAATAACACTATTATAGTGTCATTACTTTTATAACGCAGTTAGAGACTAGTTTTATTACTTTTGTAGTTATAAGTTTTTTGTTTTGTTTTTTAAAATTTTATCTTAACAAATTTAAGTTAACTCCTCCCATGTAAACAAAGTATAAGGTTTTGCATAAACTAAAATTTTGAAGTCCAGATTTTTTTTCCAGAGATTAAATTTTTCTATCGTTTAATTCAACACTTGTGTATATATCAGCAATTTCCTACTAGTTTTGCTTATCTTACAGCTTTACATGCTTATCTTTACAGCTTTGCTTTGCTTATCTTTACAGCTTTACCTTTAGCTTACATGCTTAGCATACAGCTTTTTCAGAAAATGAAGAGAGAAAAAAGCAAAGAATAATGAAAGAAAAGATTCCTCCCCCATCCCCCAAGTCCTCTGTTAATGTAGTGGTACTCGTTAAAGGTAGTTGGCTGTAAGAGAGTCGATGTGTGTGCTGAAGCAGCTGGCTGTTTTGATATGATGTCTCACTGCTTATCTAAACACACATTTATAGTTGTGTGTATATATATTTATATATGCAGCCTTAGTCAAGAATGCGTGCGATTGCACCCCATTATATGACCTCACAAATAATAATTTGTTTGATGACTTGTTGATGTTTTAAATGACTGTTGATGTTTTAAAATATGAATATTTCAAAAATAAACTAAAAAACATATCCAGACTGACAAAGAAAAAACTTTTTAAAAAACCTTTAAAAAAAAGTGTAAATCTTAAGGAAAGTAAAATAAAAAGAACTTGACTATAACTAAAATACAACAAATTAAAATATAATACCCCTATTCACACTGACAATAAAACAAGTTTTAACAGTTTTAACAAGTTTGGATTTGGTGTGTATGGGGGTACAAATCAGCTATTAAAAAAAACAAAATGCTAAGATAATTTAAAATCAAATTTTAAATTTTGTTTGGAATAATAAAATTTAAATTTATTACATATTTTAAAACATCAAAAAAATTCATTAAAGAGACAATTTAATGTTGTAAAAACAATTTAAAATTTAAAAAAAAATTGATAGAATTTTTTTTTTTTCTTTTAAATTAACATTTATCATAACTAACACATAGATATTTTTATAAAGAAATTCTTTATATAAAAATTCATTAGCAATAGTTTGTTACTAAGTTTAAAGTCATTTCAATGGAATACAAAACGTGGAATACAAAAAAAATGTGTGGAAATTCTTATGACTTTAAAACATTAGTTATTTTGTTTGTGTAATTTTTCAACAAAATTTACTGTTTTTAGTGTATCAACTTTTAAAGGATTCTTCTATAAAGTTCATTAAAGAGACCATAGTTGTTTTGAAAAGTCATCATTTATAAACTTAAAATAAACTCTTTTTTTTTTAATAATTTGTTATAAAAAATGTATGTACTTATGATTGATACCTGCAACTTGATAGCAACTTTCATTGATACTTGATTTAATAGTGTTTCGCTAATCTAAAGACACTATTAAAGTAAAAGTTTTGATGTTATTTAATTCTAATGTATAATTCAGAATTATTTTTATTCAGCGTGTTTTTTAAAAGTTTATAGCCGTGGTCAAATAGTAAAAACATTTATGGGTGTTATGAAGCAAAAATTAGAAACACTAAGAAAATTTTTTGACCGGTTATAAATAATTGACAGTTAATTCTATGATACCCGGTCAAATTGACTTTTTTTCAACTTTTTTTATTTTCACCTGCTTACCTTCAATTTTTTATTTTTGTTCGCTGTATTATATGCAGTATATGTTGAATAACTGTATACGAATTATTTAATACCAATTATTCTAAATAGTTTATACTAAAATTCGGTTGCCATCCAAATTTTGTTAAATGTACCTTATGGTATCCTAGCATCTCAATATTGCCAATTCTGAGTTCAGTCTTTTTGTTAACAATGTTTCTAGTACTAGAAAATACTCAGATGAAGAAGATGCTGCAGGAGTTGCTAATACCTTTCTTGCAAGTTTTTAGTGTTAAAAAAAAATGCTTTAAATCAATCCTCAAGTATATCGGTATTTGGCAGGGTAAGGTAACTTTTTTAGATAAACTTTTGTTTCATATTAACCCTCATTTAATGATCTGTGTCTTGAGGTATATTTGAGTGAATTCTATATCAATCTTTTAGGGTATTAAGAAGAGGTTGTTTTTCTTTCTTGAATATTATTCTAATTAAATCATGATAATGAAAGCACAAATCACAAACCTGATCAGTTTTTCTTTCCTTTGATATCATCTTTTAATATATATATATATATATATATATATATATATATATATATATATATATATATATATATATATACATATATATATATTTCTCGTTGCAGGGACGAGAAATATATATATATGTTTATATATTTCTCGTCCCTGCAACGAGATTTTTCTGGATTTCAAAATATTTCAGATATTTTGAAATCCAGAAAAATTTTCTGGATTTCAAAATATTTCAGATATTTCTTTCACAGTTTCAGTCTTTCCAGATTTCCATTAAATACAAATTTAAGTATATTTTTCCATTAAACTTGTTTATTAAAATTTTCAGTCGTTACCATACAAAAAATTAAAGTTTCAAAAAAATTTGAAAAAACCATTAGCTTGAAACTAAATTAAATCAAATATAAAGAAAATATATTCCAAATTCTACTTTACAAAATGTTTTCCGGATTTTTAAAATATGATTAGGGTGATTATTGTCAGTGAGTAGTTGGTAAGTCTTGAGTTATGTATTTTAATTATTGTACTTTCACTAAATATCATAACCAACTTTTTCCCAATGTGAGGTTTATTAGCTAACACTTTTTTATGGTGTTAACTGAATTTTAAGATAATATTTTTTAAAAATTTACTATTATTGATAAATTATTGAAAAAGATATTAAAAAAATATTTGATCGCATTAAATTACAAACAAGGGAAATTTACTAAATATTGTTAAATAAGTAAATATTCAGGTAATAACAAATTAAAATAACTGAATAATTAATAAAAAGAAAATTTTTTAAAAATTAGAATTAAATTCTATGGGTTATACTTTTAGTAGTGTTAGTGAATCTGTTTTAAAAGTATATTGGTTATTTCTAGACAATATAGTTTAATTTATTTTTATATAAGTAAATACAACTCTCAAAATTAAAAAAAATAAATTTAAAAAACTAACAAAGTTTTGTGTTCACCTTTGATAGAGATGTACCAAAGTGCAGATTATACACTATTTGAAAATGGAAAAAAATTTCCAATGATGAATACAATGTGGAAAATATTAAACTAAGTCTTATGCACAAACCTAAGTTAAATGGTTAATAGTATTATTTACTGCATTAAAAACTTTTTAAAGGGTGATGTTGTGGTTGAGGAGTGGTAGAACATGCAGCTCACTAGCAAAAGATTCTATTCGGCGCTAAACTTGTTTCTCTGCACACTCACTTTGTTTAATGATATTTATGTTTGGAGTTAAAATTTGAGAGTGAATATTGCAAATAAAGTTAAAAAAAAAACAAGCAACTAATAATAAAAAAAGTATAATGACTAGCTTTTACAAAATATAGTGCAAAAACTCTGCAGCCTTTGTGGAGTGATTTTAAAATATAAAAATAGCAATAATTTAATTATTCAAATTTGTGCAAATAAGGTTGAATAGTCATTTCAAAAACCAAAATGCTAGTCATTAAAATCTCCTGTTTCATCATTGCATAAGCTTTTTTTTATGTTTATGACTTATTTTAAATGTTAAATTTTTAAAATTGATATTAACTTATTAGTTAAGCAGCTTAACTAAAGTTACTTATATAGTTAAGTATAATTGCACTTGCATTATTATAATCATGTGCAGATGAAACTAAATTGTTTTTAAATTTATATACTTACATGTATATTTATATCAATTCATATCTAACCTCAGTTCAAATGTATTTATTGAGGATTGAGTTTAAATGTCATTAAATATTATTATTTATATTGTTTTGTAATTTTAAGAACTCTTTGATCAGTTTCCCAGGTGTTGTTTTAATGTCAGATCTGATATGACATTTTAGTAATAAAATTAATTTATCACAGTAATTTAAGTTATTTTAATTTATTCTTGCAGTTGATACAAGGCAGCAATGTTGTTACCTAACTGATCCGCCATATACTGCCAACATTCAGCCATCAATTAATCGCATGAGCTGATTATGTGGTATTGGTATTCAACGGAAAAGTACCAAGGCAAGACGGTTCATTTTTAATGTTTAGTTAAGTTTTTCTTTCACTATTTACTTTTAAGGCAACTTGGAAATTTATAATTGTATTGATAAAGTTTTATTTAAAGATAAACTTTAAATGTCAAGTTATCTTTTTATTGACAATGCTGTCATTAAAATAATATGAAATCATCTGGTGCAAGTTTTCTAGAATGATTTGGACAAATATAAAAGCTAGTGATTATAGAAAGCTTGTTGGGATTTAAAATGTACAAAAAAGAAATACTTGATTAGTTGTCTGTTTTGGCATTTAAAAAGAATGTGGTTATGAGGTTAGTATTTTTGTTTTAAATTATTGAAAATTTAGTTGTGCATGGTGTATTGTTTATTTGATTTGATTTGAGTAATTACTCTATTTTTGAAATCCTACTATTACCGTAATTATAAATTCCAAATAATGTTCTAAACATTACTTTTGCAAACATTAACTTTTTTTATTGTCATTCAACTTAATATAAAATTTTTTTATTTTTTTTTTTATTTTAAATATATATATATATATATATATATATATATATATATATATATATATATATATATATATATATATATATATATATATATATATATATATATATAAGGATATATATATGCAACCCTCAGAATTAAGAAAAATGAGGTCTGTAATAAATTGCCGACCTCAAACTGTTAGAGGTTGGCATAATAAGTTTAATACAAAGGGGTAGCCAGAAAACATAGAAACGAGGTTTAAATTTATTTATTTTTTTGGTCTGAAAAATGTCTATATTTATGTGAGCAGAATATATTTTTGAAATGAGTGTGTGTATGTATTTATATATATATATAGAGAGAGAGAGAGAGAGAGAGAGAGAGAGAGAGAGAGAGAGAGAGAGAGAGAGAGAGAGAGAGAGAGAGAGAGACATACATATTATATAGACATACATATTATATAGACATACATATAATAGACATCACTACCGAGTTAACTAAATGAAGCAGCACATCTTATAGTTAAATTATGTGTTATTTTTCTTATGTGTTTTCAGTTGGCCAAAAAGCGAAGGAAGGTGTATAATTGCATATTTAAACATCAACAAGCTAGTCCGATAGGTATTGTTCTAACAAAGCCATAAATCAATGGCTTTGTTAAATAAAAAAAAGTTAAATGAGAATGTGACAAATAAAAAAAACCATGTTACCTCCTTGATAAAGATAATTACTACAAACTTGATATTGAAAACATGGACTGTGTATGCAGTTTGTTTGCACCATATGATTACATAGTTCATTTATTTTAATCTTTTCTGAAAGTACATTCATACCCTAATAAATGAAGCTTGTTTAGAAAACAAATTTAAGTTTAAAATGTAACCTGTCAGAGTTAGTAAAAACAAACAAAATAGTAAATTTGATTTTAATGGAACAAAGATAGTGATTTTCCTATAGTTCTAAAAATGTCTGTTAAATTTGGATATAGCTAGATGAATGGTATAGGAATGTAAAAGGGATATACATTATTTTAAATTTTACAAATTATTTATTATATTATAATAATACACATCATTTTACATTTTACAAATTATTTTACATTGTAAAAATATTTTACATATTGCTGAGCTTTCTATATTAGGGTTTATTTTTTATTACTGTTTTTTAATATACCTTGTTAAAATCTATTTCATATTTGATTAACAAAAGTAAATTTCCAATCTGGTTTTATTTGTTTAAAAATTAAGTTTTGTATGATCAAGAAAGATGTATTAAATAATTCATTATGTTATTTCTGTATTAAAAAAATGGTTATTATTTTAAAAATTTATTTAGATGTTGTAATATGTTTTGTAATGCGCTGGGATGCAAAGTCACAAAAAGGTGTCCGGATTTGAAAGTCACAAAAAGATTACTTTATCCTAGTTTTTGGTATCCAGGAGCTCTAAAAATATAAATAAGTTTATGTATATAAGTATAAATAAGTTTATGTATATAAGTATAAATAAGTATAACTCTAACTGACCCTCGTTATACTGCAACAGAGCACTGCACTTATCGACACTCGTGTCATAAAAGTGACTTACAATTGTATGCAAGTTGTACTGAGCCCCACTAAGTGTCCTCTGGTCCCAGTGTCAATTTAGAAGTCTGTGGCAATCGTCCTGGCGGGATACTCTGAGAATAGTCCTTTTGAAATAACACAATGGGATAGCTTGACAAGATACCCTGGTGTAGACCCAGAGTGTAACTTCTTTTGGGATGCCGATCTTGGGCGAAAGTTAGAGGTCTTCTTGTGTTCATACTGTACCACAAGGCGCGAATCCATGCTGTACTCGAGATATTTATGACACTAATGTCGATAATATATGTTTGCCACCATAATAATACAGACCACGTGATAACTAATTATAAAACGAATAATTCTGCTCCATCACTGATACTGTCTACACATCACACTTACGCTGAACACTAACGACAATTTAGTAGAACAACAGTAAATGGCTCTTATGTATCTCGACTATTTTTAAATATTATTATTTTTACAACATTTTACTTATCAGTTTTTTAGTATTTTTCTATTTAAGGCTCTATATTTTCCACTGGACATCTGTCCTTTTGTACTTTTATCTCACTCTGCTAAACTCTTTTTAACTTATTATTCATCCCTAAGGCGTTCACTGCTTGGTGCAGCTTCACTAAAATGCTTTGCATTTACAACAAAAAGATTACTTTATCCTAGTTTTTGGTATCCAGGAGCTCTAAATATATAAATAAGTTTATGGGCTACTAATAGGAAAAAAATAAAGACTTTTAGTTTAGATGAACAAATGTTTTTTGAGCACGGAGTCCTTAGGTATAATGGCAGCAACAAACATGTTTAGAGCTTCTGGACACTACAGGCTCAGAAAAAGTAAAGATGTTAAGTCGGAGTCCTTTTGGCGCTCCGTATCCCTGGTAATGTGTCTTTATTTTTAGATCTCACGTGTCTTATTTGTTTCATGCTTCCTTACCCGTGTCATCTACTTTTTTTCCTATATAAATATATTTATTACTCTATATTACTATCAAGTTATTATTTTAAAACTATTTCTTCATACTAAAATAAAAAAAATTTAGTTCAGTTGGGTTTATGATTTATTATTAACTTTTGGTTTTTTAATTCTACAACCTTTTGGCAAATAAATATTCAAAATGCCACAAATAAAAGTTAAGTATTTATTATGTCAATTAAATTTTTTTTCCTGGTATCGGGTATTATAAATCACAAAAGAGTTTTGCTCAAAATCTTCATTAAAAGAAAGTATTTCTAAAAATTATTATTTGCATAAATATTCTATTCTAAACACATAAATATACTATAATACTAAAGTTTAAAACAAACATAATATACTATATTATAATTTCTCTATGCAGGTATTGATATTTTTTGTTATTATATGTCATTCTAATATTTATTGTGCTTTGCTATAACCATAGTCACACACAGCAAGTTAAATACATTTAAAAAAAAATATTTATAAATTTAAAAAAAGGAAATCATTGTTTTCAATCTTTGTTATTTACTATAAGGTGCCATCAAATGCCCTGCCTTTTTATTTGGAGTTAAAAATCCTGAACATTCAAAATTTTTTGCTAAATTTGAAGTTTTTTTTACTGTTAATTATTATGAATTTAAAAGAACTTCCAATCAAGCAATAAAATAATTGTAATAAAATCCAGTGGGCTTAGAGCTAACATTAAACATTTGTGGTGCCTAACCAACAGGTGGGTATGTTTATTTGGCACCTCAGAGTATAAGATTAACATATGTAACTTTTTCCATTTATAAACAATATAAGGCAAATTAATAAAAATGCCAATTTATCTCCCCAAGCTGGCTAGGAAAGATGCACATATAAAATTCTTAAACTTTACTTTAAATATTGATAAATATTAAACTTTTCTTTATGCGCCCAAACAAAATAAATAAAATATATAAATGGGCGGTGGTGTATCCATGCCAATTTTGATACCAATATACCAGTTTAACCGTCCAAATTTCTGCACTAACTGCAGTATTTAATAAATTATAAAATTTTTGCATGAGCTCTTTGCAATTTGAGAGATGAAAGGAGTATGTTGGATATAAACCTATATTTAATATACTGTCTTGTCGCCAAAATGCTTGCATAACAACACAAGTTTGATTTTTAAAATTGCATTATAAAAGTGCATATATACACACAGCTCTTTGAGTCAAAGGTGTGGGCAATACATTACTGGTTAGATTATGGTCAGCATCAGATTAGCACAAAGGTTTCACCATATTAACATAAAAATGAGGACAGCATTAAAGTTCCTGACCTTGATTCCAAGGGCTGCACATACAAATACACATATACATATACAACCCTATGTATGTAAAAATATATAGATACACTTCACTTCACTAACCCTTGAATAAATCAGTCAATAAAACAAATAAATGAAATATATATATATATATATATATATATATATATATATATATATATATATATATATATATTTAGCAAGTATAAAATAAGTCAAATTTTTAAATTAGTTCATTGTATTTTTAAATTAATTTGAAAAACCTGATTGACTTTTGATTTAAAAAATGTTTTATTTGCAATTAGTTCAATGGTTTTGACTTTTAGACAACACAGAAACGTTAGACTAATGTCAATGTAGTTAAAAGTGAATAGTAATTTGTTGTCAAAATAATCATTTTTTACCATCTGTAGTCAAAGACAACCATTTATAGAATTATATATATACACATTGTGTTAGCTAGGAATGTATTTTTTGTCACGCTTTTGTGATATTGGGAATAGTGATTGTTATTGTTCTACAAAATTGTTGACAATGTCCTATTGCTTCAAAATTTAAAAAAAAACAAGGTCATTGGATTATAAGAAAATATAGAAAAAAAAACCCATTGGGAATTTCACGGTATACATGGCGCCATTAGGCTGGCTAACACCCTGGTATATATAGTGTAAATAAATTTATAACACCCTGGTATATATATAGTGTAAATAAATGTAGCATTAAATGCACAATGGTGTCATGCTAAAACCTTGTCTAAATGTGTCCTATTAAATGAAGTAATATTGAATTTCAAAAATTGCGTTGTTTAAAAATGGGTCACTAATATTATTAATAGAGGTTAAAATTTTAACAGTACTAATATAAATCTCAAAAAAGGTGTACTTGTAAAACAATATAAACATGCTGTGAACACAATTTATACTTTTGACTTGCTGATTTATTTAGATATTATATCGCAATTGCAGGTGTAACTGAATTAAATTTTTCTTTAATTTGTATAGTGTTTAAATTATTTATTATTCATATTTTTGTTATTTATATTATTATAAAGTAATATAATGCATATTAACTCATTTTTAAAGTGAATATTAGAAAATTATTTTTAGATAGATGAAGGTGACAAATCTTATAACATTAAAACTATTTTTCTGTCTACCTTGTTGTAATTGCAAATTTTTTTTCATTCTTTGTTTTCATTTAAACTATTTTAGTATTCAATTTAAACAAATAATATTTTTGAACTTTCCATTCAAAATAATTTAAAATCTTGTTGAAACTATCAGTTCAAGTCAATGATATATTATATAAACAAGATGTCTAACTTGCGTGATTTTATTGGATAAAAAATGAAGCTGCTTTTTTTGTTTATAGATATGGTCCACCATTTCTAAAAAGGGCAAAAGCTGAAGCAGATGCATGGAAAGTTATAAATGCAAGTTCCTAATAAATTAAAGATGATTCAAAAACACATTTTAATAGCTTAAAATACTTAAAGTTTTTTTTTTTTGAGCCTAATAAAAAGTATTATAATTCATAAAAATGGTTCAAAATGTCTGTCGTTTCACTTTTCTATTCAAAACTTTAATCCCTTTCTAATCAAAAATAAATTTAACAATCATAAATTATTATTTTACAAGTATTCTTATTTCTTCATAACTCTTTTACATAAATAGTATTTATATTAAAATATAAATTATATTTTAATATATCATTTAAGAACAATAAATTAAATATGTTTACAAATTTAATCTGCCATTTGTAAAAAGGGCAAAAGCAGCTTCACTTTTTGGGTCGAAGTTATACATCTAGTTTATATATATTATTGGTACTAGTACTATAGGTTAAAAGTACAAAGAGTTGAAATGATCTTAAGGCATTTAGTTAAGTTGTGTTTATTTCATAATGAAGTATTAGACAATAAGTTTTTCAAACTTAACTAAATGAACTTAGCGAGCTGTAAGCAGAAGCATTAGTTTGATAAGATTACAGAATTTTAATTTCTCTGCAAAGTAACCTCTCTTTTAAGAGGCACTGTTCAGTACTCAATTTGATTGATATAAATATGTATGATATAATATAAATATAAATTTTGGCTAATAGCAACTTTCTGTATTTGAATTATCTTTAATTTATCAAGTGTATTATTATTTTTTGTTTTGTATCGTTCATGGTTGCTCACCTTGAGCAACAATACCCCATCCTGCCCTGTTTATTAGATCTTGACTAGAATTTTTGCCCACCCCTTATATTTCTCTCCCTCCCCTTCTTATACTAAGAATACCCCTTAATGTGTTTTATATAATAAATTAACACTTAATTTAAAAAAAAAAATTAAAACATTTTTAGGGATTGCACATTAAAACTTAAATATCTGTCAGGTTCCTAATTTTATGAAAAAAAAGTTTGTTTAAAAGTATATCATGTTTGGTCTCAAAAGAAGTGAAATTATAAAAAATTTATAAAATAATAAATATTTTATATATTTTTAATTTAGGTTTAGTTGCATTAAAACTGTATACTTTTAAACAAAATAATTGATTTTTTTTACACTTTGAAATAATTTTTTTATATAAGTGCATTTTTTTTTAACCTATCATGACATACTTTGACATGACATGATAATTAAAAAAATTTTATGTCATGTCAAAGACCTAATCAGATAGGTCTCTGAGGCTCTTAGAGACCTTTCTGATGTTTATGGGGCTTAACCAAACCCTCAAAATACTTTTTATTTAAAAAATTTTAAATCCCCTTAATGTATTACATTGTAAAATAACACTTTATAAATAAAGTGTTATTTTATTATTTATTACACATTAAGGGAGTACCAGCAGATATTTTTAAAAATGTTGTTTTGATCCTCCCTAACTCAGAGGTCAAATACTCATAAAAACTTAACCAAAACTTTATGATGAATGAATTAAATGAGCTGATTGCACATGAAATTTGTCTGTATAATGGTTATAGTTTAAACAGAGAAACTGTTAAATGAATATAAAATTAAACATGGCGTTCTAGATTATTTAGTTTTTTTTTATTTTATCCGAGTAAATCTTACAAAATTATGTCTTGGTTTTTTAAACCAAAACTACATACAACGATACAAAAGGAGAAATTTAAAATCCTATGAAATAAGATTTTATAAAATTATTTTTATTAAGTTTAATTATAAAAAATTTAGCTTGATAGTTTGTGTAGAGTATTTTAACTTGATTGTTGGTATAAACAGTAGTACTAACATTTAAAGTTTGAAAATGTCAACTTGAATCTAAACAGTTATTTTTAGAGAAGGAAAAAAACAATAAAAAAATTAATTTTTGTTTTGTCTTAATAAAAGTTCTGCATATCTAGTATGGCATCATCAACGGCATTTTATACAACAGTAATCAAAGATATACATACATACATACATGCATACAAGGGGCAAATTGCAAAATAATAAGAATGACTTGGACCCATCGCAATTTGCAATAAGCAATTGCAAATTGCGATGGGCCCAAGTTATTCTAAGCAATCATAGGTTTTATGAAAAAAGACATTTGTAAATATCCCAAAATTTAGCATATAAGTATTTTTATCCCATGTTTATGTTACCTGGTTTAACATCTGTTTTGTACAAATAATATTTAAATCTTAATTTTTGTGAGTCTTATGAAAAAACTTGTCTATTTTTCTGCAAAAAATTTTGTAAATCTGGTAAATTTAAGTAAATTTGCCCCTTGATATATATAGAGAGAGAGATGTTAGTAAAGAGACTATCTTTTTTACAAAGTATTTCTCTATTTAACTGTAACAAAAAAGTAAGTGATACTTATTTAAAAGTAAGGAGTGCTTAGTGTAAAGTTAAAGCTAAGTTTTCTATAAGCTGAGTCGTAAAAAAAATGGCTTAAGTGCTTTTAACTTAGATGTTAATACAGTTAATTCTGATAACTTGAACTTAGAAGAGACCAAGAATTCCTTGTAAATCACACTTTGGTCGTTACAAAAAATTAGTTTGAGTTATAACTTTTTTTTATTTCATGCTAAAGTATAAACATTTTTATAATAAATTCATGCAGTACATGAATTTATTATAAAAATATTTTATCATAAGATAATTTAGCAACACAATAACTACCTTATTATTTAGAAATAAAATTGTGACTAAAAGCTGTCTTATAATAAGAAATTTATTAAAACTATAAAATAATTGTTTTTGTAACAGCTGTTTATTATGATTTATTTTGTAACAGTTTTATTTTACATCTGATAATGATGTATTCAGATCTTAATACTAAAAAAATATTAAAAGCATTAGGTTACTGTTTTTATTTTTACATGGAATAGCTTTAAAAAAAGTTTAATCAAAAAAGGAGACTAAAAAATTCTACTCAACATAGTTCAAGTTATCCGAAATTTGACTAAACTGGAGAATTTTAATAGTAATGAATTATATGATTTCAAGGAACCAAATTGAACAGTTTAAGTAACTGGTGTTTAACTTTGCTCGAATTAACAGTATTGCAGTTATTCAAGTAAAAATAGTATGCTTACACTTTTAACTTCAAAATTGTTTTATTAAAAAAAAAGTTTACTGATTCTGTCAACTGTGTTATATCTATTTTTGCGATTATCAGGCCATGGGTGCTCTATGGAGAAAAAATGTTAGCAATAAGCTAAATAATAAAAAATTATAGTATTACTGTTAGCTTGATACGCTAGTAAAAAAAAAAATTTCACTATATCTGATCGCAATCTATTTTTTTATTTTGATTAAAAGAAGGTTGTATCAAAGATTTTAAAAAAAGAGAGAAGCCTTTCTTTACTATGGTTACTCCTTGCTACTAAGAGATGCTTAGTTTTGTATAGTGAATACATAAAACCATTTAAAAGTTACATCAAAATAAATTCATTATTTTAGTTATTCTTCATTGATTGATGATGCATTATAAAGTTTGGTTTTATATTTATATCTTCATAACTTTTGTATTAATTTGGTTTTACATATTATTTATTAATTTTTTTCTCTAGATATAGCATAACTTTCAAAATAATATCTTCTGTATCACTAATGTCAAAGCTAAGATCTTTAAATTTGGATATGCAATTTATTAAATCATCAAATCTCTCTTCTTGTTCAGATTTTTAAATTTGATTGATTTTATGATATTCTTATAAAAATAGTATTTAGAATATTTATCTAAAATAGTTTGTTCACATATAATAGTTGATTTGAATATCAATACAATTGATTAAAGACTCAACATTGTTGATGTGTTGACCAGACAATGAACAAATAATACTTCTTATATTCAAATTTTAATTGCATTTAAATATAATAAGGGAAGAAAAAAATTTGGCATACTTTATATTTTAATGCAATATGACATGCTTCAGGAAAGCAATTGTTGGTCAATTTGTCTAAATGACTAATGGTTGCCCATATGGCAAGCCAATAATGCAATTTCTCATTTTTATTTTTTTGATACACTGGTTTGCATCCCTCGGAATTAGGGTTGGCACTCAGCAATATCAACCTTAAAGTGTTTGAGGTCGGTAAAAAAACTGCTGACCTTGTTTCTATGTTTTGGACCTATGGTAGGACCTTTGTGTCAATTTTTTTGTTGACCTCTAATAGATTGAAGTTAGCAAATTATTGCTGGCTTCATTTTTCCTTATTCCGAGGGTTGGATTTGATATCATTTAACATTAACATATTTAATATTTAAAAGTACACCTTCTCTTTTTTTTTTACTTCTTTTTTTTTTTTTTTTTTTTAGGTACAGTCCACTAACATACAGTCAACTCCAACATCAGTTATACTAAATAGAGATAACTTAGCCTTTCATTTATTTTTTTCCAAGTTGCCTTTGTGAAGTGTGTTGATAAACTTAACTAAAACATTGCTGCCTGGTATATGTATTTAAGCATGTTTTTCATACTAATTTTTTTTTTGTCTGTTACAGACCCATTATACCAATGGATTTCTTAAGTACTCAGTATTTTAACATGAAGAATGCTGTTATAAAGGCTGAACGTAGAATATTAATAGTAAGAAAGATTATATGCCTTGTTTTTTTTATTATGATGTATATGTTAGCAAGAATATTTTTATAATAAATATTTAAACTTTTGTTAGGAGCTTGGGTTTTGTGTCCATATAAAACATCCTCATAAGGTAAATATAATAATTATTTAAAAATTGACTTTCTTTCTATACCTAAGCTAAATTATTGTTTTTAACCTAATTGTCTTTTATAGATCATTATAACATATTTACAAATTCTTGATGCAGAAAAAAATGTGGCATTAGCTAGAAGAGCCTGGTAATTTTTATTTTGTCTGCAATGCTTTTCATAGAATATGCCAAGAAAATAAGGACTTTTTGATAAATATATTATGTATGTATTTTCATTTTTAATGTAGCTTCAGAGTATTGGCTAAAGTTTTTCTTTTTAATTTGACTAATTTCGTAATTGTTTTAATTAAATAATAACATTAATCTTAGAAAATAAATTATTTTAAATTTAGGAATTATATGAATGACAGTCTCAGAACTGATGTTTTTGTAAGATATGTTCCTGAAAAAGTTGCTTGCTCTTGCATATTTCTTGCTGCTCGCATTGAAAAAGTATTATATACATATTCATTTTATTTTTCTAGGATCAAAGATCCTAATTTTTTTTATTTTAAGCATTTGAGATTTTAAAAGTGTTTATCTTTATCTAGTCATATTAAATATTGTTTCTTGTGACTTTTCAAGGCTATTTTTTCCTTAATATTCTTTTGTCAAAAATCTTCAATAGCAAACTGTTTTTGTATAGAATACTTTTAGGTATTAAGTTTTAAATCTGGTATGTGGAGATAAATTTTCCTTAGATTTTACTTAATTAAATTTTACAATTTTATTGTTTTATTAGACTATAAACTTGCATGAAATATTCTAAATATTCCTTTCATGATATTAACCTTTTCCGATATTAGGGATTGTTTCTGGATACTCTAAATTTTTATAAATCTCTTAAGAATCTTGGTTTTATCCAGTTCTTTATTTTAGCTTAACTGATTGGGATGACTAGATACTGTGAATTTTTTGTTATTTTTATTATTTTAAATATAAAGTGGGTTAATGGTTCTAAAAACATTTCAAAATACAAAAATAGTTGTACAATCTGAAGAAAACAAATGTTTGTACTAAATACATAAGGTCGACATTGCCTTTTATTGTTATTTTTTTTTTTTCTTCAAGGAAAAAGAATAAAAATTAATACGATAATGTTCTTTGATATTTAGATTGTACATAAAAGGTAATAGTAAAAATTAATATAAATTAAAGTAAATTAATAAAAGCACCATGATGTTTGTTCTTAAAATAGTTATGAGCAGTGATGTGTTTTTTTGTTGTTGTTTTTTTCCTTAAGTTTTGAACAATGTACCATAAGAGTTATTCTTAAGCTTTGTTTTTTTGTTGTTTTTTTCCTAATTTTAAGCAGTTATAAGTTTGTTTTATTATTATAGTAGTTTTAAACTTATTGCCTTTTTCTGTAGATAAATCTGCCTCTTCGTCCTCCGTGGTGGGAGCTTTTTGATATCACAAATGAAGAAATTGAAGAAATTGCCCTGATAATACTACGTTTATATTCTACTCCAAGGGTATGTAATCATTTGTCTATTTTTATTTTTATAGCTTTCTATTCACTCACTGACGAGTCCGCATTTTTTGATTATTTTTTATTTTGTAGAGGCCAAAATTTCACAGCACTTTTTGAAGCAATTCTTTTGATCGTACAGCCATTAAATTTTACAAATAATCTTTTGCCGACTAACAATAGCTATATTTGTTACATTTGATTCAATAAGTGTTTTAGATTTACTATGCCCTACCTCCCCGTTGGTTAGATCTAGAACTCCGAAAAAAATATCGAAAAATATTAAAAAGTGTTAAGTATCAATATAAATTTAATTAAAAATTTTACAAATATTCCACTTGTTAATTTCAGACAAATAAAAATACGTCCAAAAAAGAACAAATACATCAACCGAGAAGAAGACCCAACCAACATTTAAATTAATTTAAAAAAATATGCTCCAAATATTTTTGTTAATTTTTATATACAGAATTCAAAATAAATTTTTATTGAATATTAATCACCTGTAAATGTACATGAATTGCCTTCAATGTCTTCCAGTATTGGCTTTACAAAAGTGATTATTACTAAGTACATGATTTCCACGAGTACCAGAAACAGAAAAAAGTTATTTTCTACTTTTTAGTTGATTGAATAGAAAGCTATTTTTAAAAAGTTTTATTTATTTATTTTTTTACTTAAGTACCTTACTTTAGTGTTTAAGTTTTTATAACTAGCAAGTTTAAAGTAAATTCTCTTAAAGAAACAGTGGAAATAAAATATAGTTAAACTATATAAAGTATGATTAAGAAGTCTTTTTTCAATGCATCTGAATTAAACTTTTTTGTTTTGTTTCCTAATTTAAAATGATGGTTTGCTAACAATCCAAATAAAGAATTTTCCATTAATTCAGTTTTTAACAAAAAGTTTAGTTGAATTTAAAAAAAAAAAATTATTAAACTGCCTATTTTCATTTAACTATTGATAGGGTTGAATTAATTTAGTAAAAAGACAAAGTAATATGATTCTTAAGTTGTTTATTGATTGAGTTTCAGTAAAGCCCATTAAAGGCATTTTAACAAGTTTTAAACAATATTATTGAATTTAAGTAGCTATTTATCAATTAATATTAAAAATGTTAGGCAAATAGGGTTGTTGCATAACTATTTTCAAGATCATTTTTAATATTTTTTTAAACTTTTAGCAAATGTTTTTCTCAATTTTGATCAATAACTATTTTGAAATAAGAGCTAATCAATTAGATGGTTTAGATGTTTTTTATATAAACTTCAAAAATGTATTTATAAAGCATATAAACATATGCTATATTATTTTAAACATATTGATTTCAAAATAATACATGAAAATTAACCTTTGAGCTAAGTGTGTTTTAGTTCTAGGGTTATATGCTAAGCAGGGTTGTTTAGAAAAATGACTTTAAAATTTTTGAGCTTGCAGTAATCTAAAATAAATTTCTTTTCAAACCATCCAGCAAATGGCAGGTTTTTTTAATCCAAACCACTGCATGACACCTAACTTGTGTCATAAATTAACATTTTTTGAAAATGTCTGATGATACCCCCTAAATGTATTCTATGTAATAAATTAATACTAAATTTAAATTAAATTTAGTATTAATTTATAAAATATAAAATTTAAAAAAAAATTTTAATTAAAAAATATTTTTTAGGGGTGAATGAAGACCCTTAAACATCAGACAGGTCCCTATTATTTTGAAGAAAAAAAAGTTCTTTAAAAGCATATCAGGTTGGGTCTCAAAAGAAGTGCATTTTTATAAAAGTTTCAAAAATATTGATTTACGTTATATTTATGAAGTCACTTAAAATTAGGGGTGGTAACTGATTAAAGATTAATCAATCAAAAAAATCATCAATCGATTAATTAAGGAATGGTTAATTAATTTTCCATACTAAAATAAAGTAAAATTGGCATTTCTAACAATAAAATTGTACTCATTTCACTTTACTGTAATAATAAATATAAATAAAATGTATAAATAAATATAATATCCGTATATATTGGAAGGTATATTTAAAAAACATATTAAAATTGTTAAAACGTAAACATATACAACACATTTAAAGTGCAGCAGAACAAATCCAATTTAAATTGCCGTCTGGAAAAAGTCATCATTTAACATCAATATTCAACTGCAAAAATAGTTCAGTTTGACTCAGTCTATTTATCAATATCTAGTTTTGTATCATATATGCCATAGCACAAACATAATTTTCAAATTTCTGAAAAGAGCCTAGAAAAAAAAGTTTTGGTCTATTCTGGATACTAAAACACGATAGAATTTTGTAATCAGTTAATACAATATGAAATTTAAATTTGGTACAGATTAAGTTAATCTGTACCAAATTTTCGGAAAGGGAGAAAAAAATCCATTAATTTGATTAAGTTATGAACAGAAACAGAAACGCCTTAATATTTTTATATAATATGCTTATTTTATTAGCTTGTTTTTATCTAAGATTTTTCTTTTAAATTGCTTTCTTTACTATTTACAAGCGTTAATAAGTTAATTTTAAAAAAATAACGAATAAGCTATAATAAATTAAATTAAAAGACAAAAAATATGAAAACACTCAATAACAACAGCAAACAACAATAAAAAATAACTAGCAACAACAGCACAAATAATACCAAACTTTACACAAATTTAAAAAAAAAAAAATACTAAATGAAAAAGCAAACACAAAAACTTCTACAAAATAAGATATATTTGTTATTTTTAGCGGAAACAGGTTTTATTAGTTAAACATTTTTTGAACTTTTTTTCTTTTAACTTGTTACTTCGCTTTTAATGGATTGTTTCTGTTATGTTTTATGAAATCTATTTGTTGATTTTATTTTCCTGCTTTATTTTTTTTTTAATCTTTTTATGGCTTTCAATATTTTTGTTATTTTACTTTTATTATTTTTAAATAATCTTTTTTTTTCTTTAAAATGTATGTATATATGTACACACATACATTCACACAAATCAATAAAATTTCCTTTTTTGAGATCATTGGTGGAAAACATTGTGATTGAGATAAAATGTTGTTGTTTTTTTTTTAATGCAAAATTATAGCTTAGAGTCATACTTTAAAATAAAATTTTATTAACTTTTTGGTTTATTTATAGAGTATTAGATTTTTTTAAATTTGTTTTAGAGAAAACTATCGACTCTTCAATCAATTGTAGGTAAAATTAAAAAACTTCATCAAGAAAAAAAGGAGTCAGAGGAAGCTGTTGCGGCGGCCAAACCTGGATCTTTTACACCAGCATACACCCAATCTTCTAATACCGTCAATACTAATAATACTAAACCTGCAAGTAAAAGTAGTAAGTTACTTTTCCTCTGTTGATTTTATTATTGGTTATATAGTCTATTATAAAATAACATAAGAATTTTTTTTTTGCTTTTTTTAATAAATTTTTATTTAAAATAAAATTTTGATCAAACAGGAAATATTTTGACTAAATTTGCTCTCTAAAAATTTTTCTTTAAAAACAAATTCAGAAAACATTTTGGCTTTGTTTTCTTTTGAACTAGGATCAGTTCACTCAGTGTATTCCAACTAAAATGCAGGCTCCCCTCTCAATTACTGTTGTAAAATATTGTCTTTTCTAGTTTCAACTGTCAAAATAAATAGCTAGAAGAAAAATGAGTATTTAGAAACAGTATCAGTTGGTAGTAGTTTTAATATTAAGAACAAAGACATTTTGATTAATTGTTTAAGTGAAAATATGAAAGCTAATTTAGGTTCAATAAGTTAAGGAAGCGCATAAACAAAACTTTTTATATTTTATAACATATAGGTTTAAATATATATATTTAAATGTAGAAAGTTATTAGTAATTCAAAGATCTTTCAAAAATGTCTTATGATAGTAGACTGCTTTAAAAAAAACTTTACAATTGATTTTTTCAAGTTAAACATGATAAATACCATCTCAAAAGGTAAAATATATTAAGTCTTAGTATTACAGTTGGGTACCTTTTAAGTAGATAAGCGTCCAGCAGCTGTATTCACATCTCTCCGTTAAGCTTAACAGAGCTTTTGTCTAAAATTTCATTACAATATTTCTAAGTAAAGAAACAACGAAAATTTTATTAATTTGTTTAAATAAAACTAATACCAAAATAAAACATTTATGTTTAATAAATTATATTTTAAAAGAATTTTTTTATTAATGTAATTAATAATAAAATTTTGACTTAGGCACCGTTAAGTTTAATGGAGAGATAAGAATATGGCCCCAGAAGTTTTAAAAAATGTTTTCAATTTTAAAACATTGTAAGCTTTTTTTACGGCTCTTTCGATCTTTTCTAGAAAATAAAATATTGTACAACAAAAAAATGCAAATGCAAAAACTTTATAGCACATAAATTTATGTTAGCAATAAATCTAATCAACAGCATTGAGTTCTTAGATTATGTTAAAACAAACAAAAAACATCTATTAGTTTAAGTATTTAGATTTAGTAAAACTTAGTAAAAATCCCATATTCTGACGTTGCTAGGGGAAGAAAAATTACCCTGCTAATGTAAATGTTTTTTTTAAAGTCTTTATTTTTTTCTTAGCAGTCTATACCTTAATATCTCAATAAAAACTGTTTAATGTAAGTTTTATTGTGTTCTTGGTGTTCTGCACCTGTTCGATTGGATAAACGATATTTATCCAATTGAGCAATAAGTGCTGGTCAGTTGTTTAACACATTAAGTTTATCCCATTTACCTTTCAGGTGACTAGAACATTGTCAATACTTCATTTAAGTGATCTTCAATTATTATCAATACAGTTTAATTACTTGATAAATTTTTAAAATCTAGCATTACATTTTCTGTTGTTTTCTATCAAAACTGTACCAGCTTTCTGTGAATATTTCAAAACAATGTCTGTGTGTGCGTGTATATATATACACACACACGAATAATTATTCATCAAAATATCAAAAGTTTGTATAAATTAAAGAACAGTCTCCACCTGCATCGCTAATATTGTTTAATCTTTTATTTGTCAAAGTTAAAGTACCAATATTTTAGTTGCATTTTGAATCAACTTTTATCCTGTAGGCTTTTTTTTAATTACTTTTATTAAATTGTGTATTCTAATGCAGTGTATAACAATTGTTCAAATAATCACAACAAATATTCTTGTAACGTTTCTAAAATAATGAAAACGTTATTATGAAAACATGATTATCATGAAAACTAACAATGTTTTAATGTGTGCATGTATTCTCCCAGTGAATTTTTAAGTTATACAATACTGATAGAGTCATTATTATTTCTTCTAACGATTTGTCACTAAACAAATAATCAAATTCTCATTATACGAATTTTCGTATAATGAGAATTTGAGTAAAAAGTAAAGCATTTTAGCTGCCAGTTCACGAATTTTTGCAATAGTCATTGATATTAATTTGTTCATAAATGTTAACAAGTTCAAGGGTGCTTTCAGCATCCTTGACATTGTTATTGACATCTTGACATCTAATGCATAAAAGTGTAATACCAAATTTTACTTATAATTTCAATATTAACACAAAAGTTTAAGATTACCGTCGCACCTAAGTTCTTAAGCCGGGTGAATAAAAATGAGCAATTGCTTTTACTCCGTAATTGGTCAGCTTTACGTGAACAAAAACTTTATCAGTTTTGCTCAAATTTTTAATCACGCAAAGTTAAGCAATTTACTGAGTAATTGCTCAGCTTTACGCATATAAAAACTTAAGCAAAATTGCTGAAGTTTTTGTTCACGTAAAGCTGGCCAATTACTGAGTAAAAGCAATTGCTCATTTTTATTCACCCAGCCTCTTGTTACTTAAAACGTACCACCGCTATATACTTAGTAACTTGATGTTTCACGTTTTTATTTACTATTATTTAGTTTATTTCTATTTAAAAGTTATTCTCTTTATTATGTTCTCTTTTATAAACCAATGTATTTAAATGTTAAATAACTATTGGTTTTGTAAATATATACTTATGAATTTAGATTCCCCTGAAAAAGATAGTGAAAAAAAATTAAATTCAGTTATAACCTCCAGAGTTGAACGTTCATTTGACTCTCAGTGAGTATTTTTATAAAGAATTTAGTAACGCATTACTAATATTTTAGGGATCAAATATAAATTGTGTTTTGTTATTTAGTGAAAGACATCGTGATTCAAGTAATCATCAAGATCGACGTCGAAAGAAATCTGACGAAAGTAACGATTCCACTGAATCCGAATCCGACTCAGAATCAGAGTTGCCTTCAAGAAAATACGCTCGTCAACGTAAACAATATGAAAGTAAAAAAAGAAGCTCTGCTAGTTCAGATACTGACTCAGATCATTGTAATAATTCTTTGAAAAATCGAAGAAGTTTAAGTCCTATCGATCGTAAGCGAGAAAAACTAAATGAGTATCGGAAAGAAAGAAACGGACATCATAGAAACGATAATTATATAAAACCTAAAAAACGTAGTCGTAGTCGATCTCCTGTTAAAAGGATGTCTAGTCCGCAACGTAAATATCACAAGGACACTCGAAACACTGAAGTTTACAGAGATAAATACCTTAAATCTCGGAGGTGATAGATTAAGTTACTTGCATCTAAAAAAATTGTATATCACTTTTATACTATACTGAACTGGAGAAAAGAAAGCGATAATTGAAGTCTTGCAACTTTACGCAAATGGCTACAACCATCATATGTGTTTGTGTTTAAATTTTTGCTACTTTTTCGTATTTGTTCATACGTATTTATTAAATTTTTATTTTAATATCAAACATCTCATAAGCAACTGCTCTTTGAAAAATATGTATAGCTTTATATTTTCTCATACACAAATCTGTATACTTGTTATACTTGTACATATTTTAGGTAAAAGGGAAATGACAAACAAGAATTATGTACTTGCTTTTTTATCGATTTTTTTTTAGATCCAGTTGTAAAAATTCCATTTTAACTTTGGTTCTCTTTTTATATTTATATATATATATATATATATATATATATATATATATATATATATATATATATATATATATTTATATATATATATATATTTATATATATATATATATATATTTATATATATATATATATATATATTCACATACTTCCAATATATTTATATATATGTATATATATGTATATATATGTATATATATGTATATATATATATATATATATATATATATATATATATATATATATATATATATATATATTCACATATTTCCATTCTTGTGAGTAGTTTCATTTCACTCACCAGGAATATTTATTATACCTAAACTAAGTTTTTACTATTAAGAAGCAATAAGAAGTGATAGTGTTTGTTTCAATCATGCGGCAGTGGTGGATAGGTAGAGCGATTGCTTATTTTGCAGATATTTGAGAGTCTATACAGGCTCATAATAAGCAGAGATTGCGCATTCTAATTCGCTGATTTTGAAAGAGGCTTTCGCGTGTATTGTTAAATCAAAACAAATGTTAAAATGCGTACTGAAAAATAAACTGAAATTAAATCGGATAAAATCAAATAATTATTAAATAAGTACGACTCTGCTATCAAATTTTGTACAAAATAGTACTTAAACATTTGCAAAACTCAAAGCATAGGTGATTTTCATAATATTTTCTTTAAAATAAAGATTTTAAAAAGTAGTTTTCATAATTCTAAAACGCAACCATTGTAACAAACTATTAACCAGTTCGTGAAACTTGACTATTTCGTGAATCTCATACGATAGAAACAATAAAAATTGTAGACACAAATTCATGTTGTAGTTTATTTTAATAGTCAACAGAAAACACAAGTTTGATGATAAATAGCTGGTAACCTAAACAAAATATTGGTTATTGTATAAACGCAATAACCAACATTTTATTCAGGTTTCTAGAGCGGACAGATTTTTTTTCAGGAGTATATTTAATGTAAGACAAGTCGACAACATAATAAACATAAAATTTATCCAAATTTGTTATTTTATATCATATTATTTACCATCAGTTGCTATTAGAAGGTAAATATTTTTACCAAATTATAAAATTAATAGAAAATGTTTACCCTTAAATAGCAACTGATGGTAAATTACTTGTTACCGTCTTACATTTCAACCTTTAAATTTTTTCATTCGTATTACTTTTCTTCTTACTTCTTTAGTTGTCATTGCTTTTATCATTTAGACAAAAAAAAATTTTAACCAATTTTGATTTGGAACTTTACTACAACCTAAAAAAATTACATTTTACTGTTAATGTTTGATGTTAACAATCAGACTTAACTGGAATAAGAAATAAATAGTGATTATACCAAACTAATAGTAATTTATAAACAACGTTAATATGACATGGTAAGTATTATAATAATACATTTGAACTCATTATTATTATTAAAGTTGGCATCATTAACATTACATCAAACACCATATCTAACGTTTAATATATTTTGCATAACTTTGTAAATAAACATTTAATATTACATTATTATATGACTATATAATATAGTATCAATTATATATATATATATATATATATATATATATATATATATATATATATATATATATATATATATATATATATATATATATATATATATTAATTATAGATTAAACTCGAAAAGCATTTTATAAATGTATATTTAATTACTTTAAATACTTACATAATATTCATAATTAATCAGTTATTTACTATATAGTAAGTTAATTTTCGTTATGAAATAAATTTTTTGCAATATTTAGGATCAAAACTACATTTTCAATTTTATGTTGAACTTGAGAAAGATTTTATAATTGTATATTTAATTTATTTCACGATATGTTTGAATAATTGTAAATGTTTTGTAAATATTAGCAACTTGCTATAGTATAGTAAATCAATTTTCATTGTGTTATTGATTATATAATTATATCATAAATTGTAACGTTTGATATCTTTTTTATAACTTTGTAAATACACGCATAATATTATATTATTATATGACAATATTATATAGCCATACAATAATATAATATTATGCGTGTATTTACAAAGTTATAAAAAAGATATTAAATGCTATTATATTATGATATAACCATATAATCAGTATCATAACATTTTTCAATATTTAGAATTAAAACTACATTTTCAACTTTATATTAAAGTTGAGAAGCATTTTATAATTGTTTACTCAACTTGATTCACAACATACTCTAAAAACATAATATAAAAGTCTGTGATAATTTATTATATATGTACATGTTAAACACTATTGCAAATAACAGAGAACTTTTTTTTATGTTTTAATGATCTAAAATTTTAAAATTGAAATCACACTGTATTACATTATGGTTACATTTTTAACCTTCACAGACAGTTATATTATATTTTTTAGAGCGTGTAGAAATAAAATACATATGTTCAGGCCCAGCACTAGATATTCCAAAGGTGGGTGAAAAAAATATTTTCTCCTTAATAAATTAAAGTTTATTTTTTTAACTTATTTTAATACAAACTTTTTGATAAATTATTCATTTTCGAAATTTCAACCGGATATTTTCAATATCTAAATCAGCGGCAATTTTATTTTCAATGGAAATCATTGCAAGATTGTTCACCCTGTCCTGGCCCATTGTTGATCGTAATAATTTTATAATTAGTCCAGTAAATAGAGGGTCGAAGTGAAAACTAATTAGTGCAAGAACAATTTTTAGCCTAAATGTCTTTACTACCCTTCAATTGTTAAAATCCAAAACCCCACCTGCACACCCTTTGAGTTTTTTTCACAATATGATGTCAAAGTGAGGTACCTAATACGATAAATTTCAAAAACGTATGATTTTCTGAAGAAATCCTTAAACAGCACCTCTATTCAAATTAAAAATATAAACTTGTCAGCTACTAGTTTGATCTCATTTAAGTTTATATTTATTAAATATAAATGTAAGTTAACAAAAATGTAACTTTTTTAAAAAAAATAATATCAGGGGGTTTAAAAAATGGAAAACCTCCCACCTATCATACCAACAACTCATTTTAGTAGACTACTGAGATTAATCCTTACAAATAGCTTATTTATGTTTGGGTCCAGAAACTTTCGAGAAAAATTTGGAACTTCCATAAGCACGAGAATGGCCCCCTCGTACGCCAACATCTTCATGGGTGTATTGGATGAAAATACTTGTATAAAATTTGGAAAAAATATTGTTGTATATAAAAGATTTATTGATGACATATTTATGATCTTTGATGGTACCACTGAAAAATTAAACGATCTCAAGTTCACATTTAACAGCTCACCTACATCAATAAACTTCATGGATTTAATACTGGAGGAAAACATTGATAAAACCCTTACCTCGCCACTGTATAAAAAACCTACCGGTACCGTGGCCCTATTAAACTTCCATTCCAATTACCCAAGCCCTCAAATATAATAGTAATATCTCCGGAGAAACCAATCTGGTTAGTGATGAAGAATTTAGCCAAAACACTTGTAGTTAAGGGATATCCACTAATGATTATAAACCGCCAAATAAATAAAGCCCTGTTGAAAACCCAAAACGAGCTAATCCACGGAGGTAAATTGGATCCAATTGAGAACATGTTAAAGACTCACACCACCAATGATTTTCCAATAGTACTCCCATACGATGCAACTGGCAAAGAAGTTATGAGAATGATCAGTAAACACTGGAGTATAATAAAGAACGACCATTCTCTGTATAAAAGATTTAGTAATCAACCACTCAAAATCTTCACAAACCAGAGGTCGCTTGGTGACCTATTAATTCATTCAAAACATAATAAATACTCGTTAAAAAAAAAAAAAGAAAAGAGGTTTCGTATAATTAAAAGTATTAAAAAAAAAAAAAATAGCGAGTTGTATATAACAGTGATTTTTAACAATGATATTTTGTTAGTCATTAATTTAGAGAATAAATAATATATGCACAAATAAAATTGTAGTTTTTGTTGTCAGCGCACAGCCAGGATAAAGAAAGTAAATTGATATTACTATAGATTATAACCCAAACCTCCAAATAAATTCTAAAAAATAAGTATTAACTATTGAGTCAAGCTGGTGTTTAACTAAATTTTCAAATTTACTTAAGTTTGGAAATTTAGTTAAAGTTTAGTTTTAGTGCCATTACACTTAGTAGATACTAAGTGTAATGGCACAAGCCATTAAAATGTAACCATATACATATGTGTAATTTGAGTATAAATTGAATAAAAAATTTAAATACAAATTAGGTATAAAGCAAGTACATAACTTTCCGTAAGACCGTTCTCCACCCTCGTCTAGTGCCATCTTTGTCAATACTTTTCCTGGTGAATTCCTTATCATAATAATAGACACAACACAATATGAAATTAACATAATATTAATTTGTGATCACTAATATTATGCCTATTACTTTTTTCACAAATTTATTCTTCTATTATTACGAAATGTATAAAACATTTATTTTCAATTTTTCTGTAGAATGCCCCTAAAAGAAACTCGGTAGCCATTCGTTGTACTAAGGACAACGACCCCATCTTACTTCCTAAAATAAAAAGTAAAAAAAGAAAACCTACCTCAAACTTAAGGAAAGCAGCAAAAAGTCGTCTTAATCAATCAGCTTATCAATTGTGGGACAATTGATAAGCTGCACACAGGTCAAAAAAATTGATAAAGAAAGAGAAATTAGAGTATTTATGGCAGCCTTTTTACAAGATGAGAAAATTACGAAAAACAAAGAAAAAGAGAAAGGAAAAGAGCAAGAACAGGTGATAAAAAATACGAGGACGGAAGAGAATGAAACACTAGAGTTTTTGTTAGAAAATCTTGAAACATTTCTGAACGAGGATTTTATTGATATTTTAAAGTAATAGAAACTTTAAATAAAAAATGCTTAATTTAATACCCAGCTTGAATTTATTATTAATGTGGCTGAATATTTTCAAATAATTATTACCCTACGCTTAGTTGATGAGGTTGTTCGTGTGGATTAACTCTTTTTTTAGTGTATTGTACAATGTTAAAACAATTGCTAAATGATAATTCAAACAATTTAAAACCAATTTTACTAAATTAAAAGTTAAACCTTGCTGTTTGTAAACTTAAATTTATTTACTTAAAAAAATCGCTTTAATGTATTTTGTCTTGCATCGGGGACCTAAGAGACAAATAAGTACATAACTTTGTTTTTCTCTGTTTCATTATGTTAGTCTATTTACACTAATACTATTTTTCATATTCTCCCCTCCCTCACAACTATTTCAAAAGTATCTTACTTTTGCTGACTGTTTTCTGGAATTTTCTACTTACCCTTTAATATAGGTTCTTTAAACACTTTAACCACATTATTTTCATCAACCAATCACTTTACACTTTTATCTACCAATTGATTTGCACTTTCATTTACCAATCGCATATACGTCTGTTGAAATTTAATTCAAAGAGCATATTCTCTATAATTTTTGTTTTCACCGTTTAACCGCAACATGCGTCATAAAGCATCGTGAAACACTTTAGTAAACTTTTACATGCGTTTAATTATCTGCTCATTTGCGTTGCACAAACAGTCCACTACAGTATCACAAATTTCAAAACTTATTTTTCAATCAAGATATGGTAAGTTACATCTTCATTTTTTATTTTTATTTTATTAATTTTATTTTTATTAACTTTTATTAGTTAATGCATGTACAAAATAAGTATTCAGCGCTTACTAGGCCGTTTGGTATTATTTTTTAGATTAATTAAGACTAAGATTACCTCCTGCGCAATAAGTTCTACTAACTTTCTTAAAAAGATATCAGTTCGTATCTTTTTCAAGGGGAGAGAGTTAGGGTGTTTGGCTTTACAATAGTATGCCCTATCAAATGATGCAACATAAGAAGGTTTTGACGACATAGAGGTGGGTTTTACTTGCTTATTTTGAGGATGATATCCCGACAACAAAAACAAATATTTTTACTATAAAGCTGCATATTTTTATAATTTAAATTTACTAAAACGATCAACTAAACGGTTAAGTTATAATTATATCTGCATTAGTATAAAAAAAAATAACCCCATGTTATCGAAATTTATTCTTATTTAATATAAACTAAGCGTTAAACGAATATTTCCAGTACTAGGGTATTAATTATAGTTAAATGTTAACTAAGTATAAAACATAAAAGTCCATTAAAATGGTATACATTTTTAAAATACAAACAACTCCGTTAAAATGGTATACATTTTTAAATGAATAGCTATCATATGGCATACGAGATATAAATGATCAGTGACTAGAATTTTCCCCACTTCACTGAATGCTTCTATACTGGGTACCTGTCTAACTTTTTTGATCATTGTTTAACTAACACTTACTCCAATAAAATTATAGCTTCTTTCTCACTCACGCTTTTACAGCTGTATGTGTTCCATAAAGTAACTAGATTCTTTTGGGGTTAAGATGCAAAGTTATACAAAAAAACTCTAATCGCTAAAAACATGCGAAGGTCAGTCCAACCCATTCTTACCACTAAATTATAAGCTTTCTAACTGGACTTTTGTCCTTTTTGATAATTACTTGCTTAATACTTACTCTAAAGTATTCCTTTTTTTTTTTTGCATTTTTACTTAGGATTTGACGGCCTGATGTGTTCCAAATAGTGACTAGACTTTTGCTCTAGTTGCGAACATTATTGAACAGCCAATTTTGCCTAATTTAGGGCTTTTATAGGTTGTAAAATGTTTTTAATGACTGTTATCCGACTATCTTTTTCTGATTTTCCATGATTGAAAGAAAAGTAAACCTAAAGGTTGAAATTTAATACAGCTATTTATTTTAAGGGTGTAAAAATAATAAAAAATTGTGGATTTTCAGCCAATATTCCATAAATTAGGCCTTTTGCACAAGTTGAGCTGTAAAATGTTAATAATAACTGTTATTAGGCTGTCGTATTTTGGTTTTTCGTGATTAAAGGAAAGATGAACCTCAATGACTAAACTTAAAGCTGCTTATGTATTTTCAGAGGTCAAAATAATTAAAAAGTAGATGCGATTATACCCATTCCATGGAATGTCCCATGCCTGTCTAATGTTCAAATATTATGAACATTTTCCGCTATAAAATGGGTAAACGCATCCTCAGAACTAAATTATTTTAACTGTTAATCTACTGGTTGTGACAGTGATGCCTGTTTAAATCTTGTAATCTCGTTGTACGATATTCTAAACTCTAATTTAAATGATTCGTCAAATAACCGACTAGAACCATATGGGTGATCTACTTCAACTACAAGTACAAACAATTTTGGCGGTATTTTCACAACAGCAAAAGCTTTAACAATATATTGCTTAATACTTTCTTTTTGATTTCTTGAGTTTGTGAACTCCGCAAGAAACAATCTTAAACTTTCTGGAATCCAATTACCTTTTATTTTATTACTTGTTGGGTAGTAGTCATTGTTGTATACCTTTTATCGGATATCGGCTTTTATTAAATTAGCTGCCACCATTATAATTCGGATTTTTTCACATTCGATATCTTTTTCTGCTTCTTTGAATTTTTTTTTATAATAAAATTAAAAACATCTTATGTTGTCAACACCTTTTGAATTGTCCACATATAATATATAAGATCCAAATTTATCTTAAACAACCTCTTTAAGTAACATTTATCATACACTTTCTCATCCTTGGCCATAAGTTTTTTGATTTATTACGCAACTGGCGTTATAATTTTTGCAGTTGCTTTGAGCCACTCACATGCTTGGTTAAATGTGTCCATCATATTCTCATTTCGTGGCCTTCCTATTTTAGTGGATTTTGCTGATTTTTTTTGTTTGGAAATTTAAACTACAGCTCTTATGATATCTAGCTTCCCCAGCAATAAGATCAATGCAACTTAGTAATCGAGTTCGAATCTGAAGAGCTGATGAGTCATTTTTATTTTCCTTTTTCAACGTGTAAAAGTAAAGTAGCCTTTGTCTAATATCTAATGTTGATACCATATGCCAATTTTTTTGAGTTGGGATTTTTAAATGCTGAATATGTTGTTTAGCAAAATAAAAACAGTTTATCTTCCCAGCAAAGATGTCAATATATTTTCGAGTTTTTTTTTCTTGAAGGTTCTTGAACAGCATTACGCCGCTTGTTGTTAAAAAATTTTCTACGACTTTCGTGTACAAACACTATAGTTTTACTCGATTTCACTAAACATAACTCTCTGTGTAACGAATCTTCATTTCAAACTTTGTTGAGTTGTTACAATCCACTAAGTCCTCTTTCTGTCACGTGAATCAAATTCCGTTCGTTGGTTCTTTACAAATAACACACTCCATAATTTGTTTTATATAAGCAAAAATAAAAACAAAAGAATATAGTAAATTGTGAAAATAAAAAATCACAGCTTATTCTAAATTTTCATACGAAAGCAAATAAATTCAGCACAAAAGTGCCACAACATGTTAACAACAGCAATAACAACAACAACAGCAACAACAACAACAAGCTATTTATTTTCTGTAAAACATTTTTACAATAGTTTTGATAATAATAATAATAACAATAATAATATATTATGATAATATAAATAAAAAAAAGTTAATACAAATTATAGTAATAGTAATAATAAGTATGTTTACAATAATTACAATGAAAAAATAATAATAACTAATATTATAATGATAGTTATGAGCATAAAATTATTTATAATAATAATAAGTTAATGATTTATTTAGGATGGTGTCACTCATACAGAAATCTGATCAAAGGAGTGACACCAATTTTTAAACATAATATAAGTAATGATAAGCAAAGACATGCATCGAAACATATGGACCGTAAACACATAGGTTACAGCACATAAAACATAAATTAAAAAAAACATGTTGAAATCATAATTTGCAGGTTTTAATAATAAAAAAAAAATAAACAAATAAACAAAAGGTACTGAGGATAATTGTAGTAATAACGAAAAGAAAATTAAAAGAATATTTTAATGGTAAGGATAATATGTTTAAAAGTTAGAGTAAAAAATTTTTCAGAATTTTTTAAAATTGATATTGTTTAAGATAGATTAAAGGTTTTTTGTTTTTGTTTTTGTTCATTTATTTCTTCATAATAACTATTACAATAAAATAAATGAAAGAAGAACGTATATAAATAAAAAAATTACAAATTTTGTTACACATAAAATAAAAACGCGGAGACTTGCAGAAGATCAGATGATCTTGTCATTAAGAATTTTAGGATATAGTTTTTTGGACTCATTCAAAATGCATGCAAGGCTCCTGTTCCATTCACAGACGCACTGATAAACAATAGAATTTTTACCATACTTCTGGGTTTTAAAAGATGGTACATTTAGTTTTCCGTTATGTATATTTCTAGTAGAGTAGGAATGTAATGGTCTACTTTCTGTGAACAAGTTTGTGATAAGAGAGAGTAAGTTTTTATTTAAGGAGTCAAAAACAAAAAGAAGATTAGCATACTTTACTAGCGCTGGAAATGTTGGAATGAAAAGTTTTTTGAAGGACTTCGATGTATCTGATTTAATTGGTTGGAAGTTTTTTATTGTTCAAATGGATTGACGCTAAGACGATAACAACTTGTTAATATGATAGTTTCCATCTTGACCCCAAACTCGACAACAATATCTAAGATATGATGGGAACAATGTATGGTAAATATTCTTTAGTGTAACTTTATCGACATAATGACGAATTAACGAAAGCATACCGTTAGCTCGAGATTTATTAATATGAAAGTTCCATAAAAGATTGCAATCAATTAATACATCAAGATATTTAATAACTCTTGAAGGATATAGCCGTTTATTACTAATTTTGATTTTGGTTTCAACATTTTTAAAGAAATAGTTTTTTCTCGGAGATGAAAAAAAAGTTTGTTCATTTTTTTCGGTGTTGAAACATATTAGGTTAGCATTTGACCAGTGAACTTTTGACAAATACAAATTATGAAAAGAAACCGGGGAAGAATTCATTTTACATAAAAACATAAAACATAGTACATTATAAACATTAAGTTGATATATATTTAGTGCATTCATTTTTCTTAACAGAGGTTAATTAGAGGAACTATACTTTTTAGATCCGAATTAACATTTTTACATACAGAATGATACGATTTATTGATGTGCAAGAGATTTTTATCTTTAGCAAACAAATGAACCGAAGAGAAGTGAACAGAGTTGATTAGGTCGTTAACGTAGATTAAAAATAAAAGAAAACCTAGAACAGAACCTTGAGGAACACCACACAAAACTGATTAAAATTTTTTACATAATTAGAATGTTAATGCCTTTCCAAAGTTCGCGATCATTTTTTGTTGAAAAAAATTGCGCACTTAAATAGATTTTATAATTTCTTTTGTAATCCATGGTTTGAATCGACGTTTAAAGTTTTTGATACTCGTTTTTTAAGCGGGGCGTAGCGATCTAAAATCAATGTTGTTTCAGCAATAAACGTTTGGAAACATGTGTTAGTATCATTAGACTTTATAACATCGTCCCAGTCAATTTTTGATTTAAAATTTTCTTTATTAAAGTTTTTAAAACTCCTGCTATATAAATATTGTCTGCGTGGTAAAATAATTTATTGAAATTGAGACAAATACTAAATTGAGGTAAGTGATCAGAAACAGAAGTTGTGAAATTTCCTGAAACAATTTCATTAGCTATTAAACTAGAGAAAATATTATCAATAGTTGTAGCAGAGTGATCAGTAATTCTAGTCGGCAAAGTAATAAAAGGGCAAATATTATAAAAAGAAAAAAAGGTTAAAAAATTAGACGTCGCGATGTCATGATTTAATTGCATCAGATCAATATTATAATCACCAAGTAAAAAAAACAGATTTATTTTTTAGCAGATAATTTTTGAAGTAAGACAGACATGATATTATTTAAAATGTTAATATCCATGCAAAGGTAATATAATGCAACCAACAATAATATTAGACTTTTTAGAAAAATAACTTCAACAAATGTGGATTTAAAAACAATTAGGTGTGCAAATCATTAAATCATCTCTTCGTGTGTAAATTAGGGTTTCTCAAACGGGATCCCGGGATCCCGGGGATAAAAGTAGCAGCGGGATTTTCCGGGATATCACTCTTATATCCCGGAACATAATTTTTTTTAACTTTATGTATGATAACTGTTTGAACTAACTAGACCAAAAATAAGAAAAATATTATAGGATTTAGCTGTGTTTTATGTGTTCATATCTTTTATTAAAACCTAGCACAACAAGAAATGTTATTGAAACTATCTTAAACTATCTAATTCAAGGAATGCATTGCAATTTGTAATGTGATGTTTTCTTTTTTCTTATTATTATTAAATATGAGGGGAAAAAAAAAGATTTCCTGCAACAAAAACAGAAAGTTTGATTTTTAAACTTTTAAATTATTGAAAAGTTAAATGTTTTCTGTATTAAATTATTGAAACATTTAATAATTTTTGTATTTAAAAAACGGCAAAAAAAGACATATAAAGTCATACGTAAGATAACATATATACGTAAGAAATATTTGTAACTTTACCTTTAGTTGTTTCACGATTCAATTTAGTTATACCATGTCAATTGCAAGTGGATCAAAAGCATGGCAGTATTTTTGTAAAAAAAAATCTGGCGAATCTGCAGTTTGCAAAAAGTGCAATATAAAGATAATGTGCAAAGGATTTTGGATAAGTGGGCTCCTTCGTCATTTAAAAAACGCACATAAAGATTTGGATTTAAATATGAAGCGTCTACATGAAGATACTGCTTCGGAAATTAAAATTGTGCAAAAGAAAATCACATTGTTTGTTAAGCAGCAGAATATCGAGGAAATTGTGTCAAAGCTGGCAACGGTGGATGGCTTCTCAATAAATGCCATAACAAAAAGTGAATTCATTAAAAAAGCATTGTCTGAAAACGCATGTTATTACCAAAAAAATCCATCCTTGAGTATGATAAAAAAACAATATGATTTAGCCAAACAAACTATGGTTTTAGAGGTAACAAAAGAAATATCTAGCAAATTTCTTTATCGTTAGATGATTAAGTCTTTAAAAAATTGACATTATTTAAACGTAAATTTACACTTATTAACAAAGTTTTGGAACCTGGGGTTGACTCCAATAGCTCGATCACTTCCTGCAGAAGAAATTGTTGATCTGGTTGAAAAAAAAATGTCAGATTTCAATTTATCAATTAAAAAGTACATCATAGCTAGTGCCACTGACGGAGCATCCATAATGAAAAAATTTGGACGGCTAAGTGGTATTGAACATCAGCAGTGTTATGCCCACGGACTTTATTTGGCAGTATGTGATATTCTATACAAAAAGTCAGACTCTTTAGCAAAATATATTGACCCAGCTAGCACACATACATTGGGCCAACGTCGGCACAACGTCGGAAGCGTTGGTTTATTTTATCACTCAAGTCATAACGTCAAACCAAAGTCGGGCCAACGTCGGAATACGACTGAATTTTTGCTTTTTTGAATACGTTCAGTGTGTTATAGGTTTTAGTGCTGAAAAAAATTTCGGCCGTTCTTGAAAAAATCCCGTTTAATGTTAGCTGTGGTTTATGCAAAGAAGTTTGAATCACGAGAAGAAGTGGTATTAAAAGAATCAAAAAGGATTGAATCACGCGAAGAAGTGGTTGTGAAAAAAAATCCCCTTTGTTAGAATCCAGTTGGCTAAAGAGATACAGGTATTTATTTTCATTTTTGTGTTTATTTAACTTTATACTAGTAGTTTACTAGTTATGTAGCTACATAATTTGTAAATAAACTTGTCTATTTTACATTAAAGATAGTAGAATTTTTAATTTTATATCAAGAACTTGAGTACCCCATTTATTATCATGGCCTGAACGAAGTTTGTGCTGCTTCACCGAATTCTCCTCAGAGCAGCACTGATTGCAGGAGAATCTACAAAATTGTGCTATAACGTTTCTATTAGGCTACCATATCATGCATCAAGACTACATTTTATGCTCTTAGATATTTATTTTATTTAAAAGATATATGTTTCTTAATTAAAATTGAATTGATAAATCAATATTTGGACTAATCAATATTGATAGTAAATTTCTTAATGTTCTTAAAAAACTTTAAGTAATTTACTGTTTTTATATATTTATAATAGGATGTAAAATTGGTAAAAGATGTAAAATGCTAGAATGTTATAATAATAATAATAATGATAATAATAATAAACTTTTTTTTTGCTGTGCACATACAATGTGGTGAATCTAACATACAATGTAGATGTTAAACTTTGACAGCATTTGGAAAAGTGCTTATTTTTTATTTTCATTTTTTCATTATTTTTTTTAATTTTCTTTTGTTTGTTTTTGAAACAATCAAACTTGTTTTTGAAGACATTCACATTATTAGAATTGATTATCTCTCCTGTTTAATTATTCCAATTGTTACCTGTTCTGTTTGTGAAGAAGTTAAATCTTGTGGTAGTGAATTTATGTGTGAATTGCTTTTGCATTTTCTGAGTATGACCTCTTGTTATTGCATATTTAATTATTTTAGGAGGATCATTCCATTTAACTTTATCCATTTTTTTACTTATTTTATAAAATTAAATCAAATCACCTCTTGCTCTTCTAATTTTTAAAGTAGTCAAGTTAAATCTTTTTAAAATCTTGTTTTTTTGTATTAACAATGATTAATAATATTATGCTACTAATATTATACGTTATAATTTAACTGATAATTGTTTAGATGGCTGCTTCATATGCAACAAACAGAAGAAGAGTGAGAGAGCAAGTTGATAAAGATATGGAAGAAATTTATGGTGAAAGTTATTATCAGAAAAGTAATGTGTCTACCTGTAGCATTTCTAATGATTGTGAAAATGTTTATTATGATAACAATGCATATGAGGTTGATATTGACAATGATGAAGATAATTTTCCTTTTCAAATTCCTAATAATCAATATGACGATGATCAGGATAAACGGTATTTCACATCAGACTCAGAAAATGAAAGTGATCTGGATAGCAATCCTGATGAAAAAGGTATTACCACATCTTATAGTATGTTTCTTTCGTATGTTTTGATTTTTCATTGTTTCATTCTTATTTACTAACACGTGTCATTACTTACTGAATGAAACTTTAGTTTAATTTTTTTTTCAATAATGTCTAGTGAAGCATTTGTTTTGTAATTCGTCATTTGTTACTATATCCCTCTTTAACAGCTGTTAAAAAGGGATATGGTAATGTATTTTATATGCATTTGCAGCATTTTAATGGTGATTGGAATTCATATATTATTTGTATAAGAGAATTTTGAAGCATATTACTTCTAGTTTTTGCAGTAAAATACTGATACTATTTTAATAATTTTCAATAATTTTAATATTTCAATAATTTCTAGTTTAGATGTGGTATTAAAAAATGAAAGCGAAATATCAAGGAATGTAGTAATTATTAAAAAAAAAATATTTTGTCGCCATGTTAATGCAGGTAATATATCCAAAAAAAATTTGTTTTTATTTATGGACCATTTTATTTGTATATTGTGCTTATATTTAACATATGTTTGTTATTAACTATTTTATTACTTAAATATAGATTTTATATTCGATGTGTGTGTGTGTGTATGTGTGTGTGTGTGTGTGTTTATATATACATATATATATATATATATATATATATATATATATATATATATATATATATATATATATATATATATATATATATATATATATATATATATATATATATATATATATATATATATACTGCCCCTCCAGATTTCTGAACAGTCTTTATTGTCAAAACTTTGTGTAAAAAAATAGAAACTGATAAGTGTTTGCTAATAATATATATAAACACAAAAATATATGAATACCTATAATTTTAGCAGTAGTTATGGCAATGCCTAAAGCTCATCAAACGAAAGATGCAAATTCAAAGATTTCTACCAAATTGTATAACGAGGAGCATTCCAACGTTGTTGTTAGTCTCAAGTGAAGTAAAGATGCAAGATTCGTAAGGATGCTTATCAGTCGAGAAGAACATTTTGTTTGAACATTTGTACAAATATTATGATATAATTATATTGTTTATTACAACAAACATTGATTTTCTCTAAGTAATTGTTTAATTTAAGTTGGTTCATTAATCAATGTTTTATTTTCGTTCATCAGCGTCAAATTTTATTCAAACTTATTTGGACATTTCATTTTATTAAACATTACAAAGAAATAGTTGTGCTTTATTTAAAGAAATAGTTACCCTTTAGTTGAAAAAAGTTACACTTTAATCAAATAAATAGTTTTAATTTGATTGCAAAAGCTTTTTTTTAATTGAAAAGATGAGCACACCTTTTGAATCAAATTTTTGCAAACAAGTAAAACTAATATTATTTGAATTATACGTTGGACCAACGTCAGAATGCGACGCTCGCCCTACATCGAAATCCGACGTTGGACCAACGGTTGGTTGCGACGTCGCGCCGACTATCAAATCCACGTTGGCTCGATGTCGGTTGCCGACCATCGGCCATAGAATTTTTCGACGTTGATCCAACGTTGGGCCAACGTCTATGTGCTATCTGGGGAATTTGAATCGCAGTTTACGATTAATTTGATGATGTATTAAACTGTCATGATGAGTCATACAGCTCAACAGGCGTTACGTTCATTGATGATTTACAAAGTATTTACTTAAATATAGCCTTAACAATTCAGATGGTTCGAAAAGTAGTACGAATGTTCCGAAAATCACCTCTTAAAAATGACGTTTTACAAACCTACGTAAAATCTATGTTTCATAAAGTACTGAAGCTGATATTAGATGTCAAAGCAAGGTGGAATAGACTTGCAATGCTAGAAAGATTCCTTAAACTAAAAACATGTATACTAAAAGCAATGACCGATTTAAAAAAAGTTCTGAATATCTCCGAAGATGAATATGCAATTAAGAACGCCATAACAGTTTCTCGGCAACCGATAAAAGTTGGAATAGAAAGATTTGGTAGAATTAATGCTACTCTACTTGACGCAGAAGGTGTAATGATATTCATCTAAGACGATTTGGCAGAGAAAAAAAATTTGATAGCTAATAAACAGCTTCAACCTGTACAGCAGAGAATTGAAGAACGCAGAAATGCCAATTTAGTTGGACTAATAAAATTTTTAAACAACCCAATTAGTTATAATCAGGAATCAAATATCAACTTCAAACTACTCTTACCGTCAAACATGCAATAAAAGCAGTAAAAAAAATTTATACTTGGTTGTACATAGAGGATGCTTGGACTAGTTCATCAAATAATGAAATAGTTGAAGTAAGTCGTGATAAAAAAAACATGGTTTCTGACCCGTCAATATCTCAATCTGTTGCTCCAAATTTTTAGGCAAAAATATTTTGACATTTGATCGAAAATTGAATGCGACTAATTGTAATGCCAAACAAGTAGAAAAAGCAGCTCTAGAAGACATTAGCAATTTAAAAAACCTCACAAAAGAAAACAAACTTTTTGAGGCAACTTAAAAGCGTAGCGAAAGTTTAGAAAGAATATACTCCACATTAATGACCATTAAGCCGACATCAATTGAATCAGAAAGAGCTTTTTTTTCCGCGGGTCTATTTATGGGAAAAAATCGTTTACGATTAAGTGACAAATCAAACCGCTCGTTATTATATTAAAAATTATGCCGGGAAATAATAATTTACACACCGGGAATCCCGGGATGCTAAATTTACGGGAAATAAGAAACCCTAGTGTAAATTAGTTTTTTTTATAAATATAATAATGTACCACCACAAGAGGATTTTGTTGGTGTGCGCTCAATGTTATAATTATCAATGAGAGTTAGATGAAATAAGGATGTTGCTTTTTTTAACCTTGTTTTTGTTATACCAATAATGGAAAAATCAAAATTAATTAATGATTGTATTATGTTTAAATCCTCAAAGTGTTTTTTTAACGATGATATGTTTAAATGAAAAAAGTAGAAACCGCTTATTTTATTAAAATAACATTAATAACATAGCTATTTACTTCCTACTTATTGTTTCTAACATTCTCTCTAATATTGTGGTCCACTATGGCTTTAAACTGTCATTTGTGTAAAAAATTAATTAGCTCCCGCTCATCAAATAGTTTATTAAATTAAATCTATCAAAACCTATCCTTAAATCTATCAAAAAATACAATGCATTGACTTCTTAATAGAAAAAGAAAGTCAAAAAATTGCATTATTCGGGTAAAATTTGCCGAAAATCCACCATTTTTAAATATTTTTACTCCCAGAAAGGTTATAAGAGTTCTAAATTTGATCGTTTAGGTTCACTTTTCTTTTATTCATTATATAGAATAAGATAGACTAATAACTGTCATTAATAACATTTTACAGTAGTTAAAAAGCCTAATTTGGGCAAAATTGGCTAAAAATACACCATTTTTAATTATTTTTACCCTTTGAAAATAAATAATAGTATTAAATTTCATCTTTGAGGTTCAATTTTTTAAAATTATAACAAATCAGAAAAAGGTAGACAGATAATAGTCATTAATAACATTGTATAATCTATAAAAGGCCTAATTTAAACAAAATTGGTTGAAAACCCGCCATTTAAAATTTTTTTTGACTGCCCTGATATTATATTTTCAAAAAAAGTAACATTTTTTGTTGACTTACATTTATATTTGATAAATATAAACTTAAATGAGATCAAACTAGTAACTGACAAGTTCATATTTTGAATTTGAATTGTGGTGATGTTTTAGGATTTCCTAAGAAAACCATATGTTTTTGAAATTTATTGTATTAGGTACCTCACTTTGACATCAAATTGTGAAAAAAACTCAAGGGGTATGCAGGTTTTGTATTTTAACAATTCAAGGATACTAGAGACTATTAGGCTTCTGCACTACTTAATCTCCACTTGACCAGTTTTAAGGTCCCTATTTACTAGACTAAATTTTTAATTTCGAAAAAGATCTCTCTGCGCTAGCTACTTTTTAATGGTATGTGAGAAGAATTCTCAATGCAATAGATACATTTGCGTAGGTTTTATAGCATTTTCAGGACCCAAGTTTTCAGTAAAATGAAAAGAAAGAGACGTTAATACAAAGCTTAGTTTCTCGCCAGAAATATCATTTTTCCATTTTCAGATTTTTTCCAATGCAATGCAATGAAATTTTAAATCATCTTCCTTAACTGTTGAGAGCTTTTTAATATTAAATAAAAAGCTAAAAAGGTACAATTTTAGCATTAAAAGCATTAAATCTATCTTCTATTGCAATAGTAGTACATTCAAATATTTTTTTTAAAAACATCTTGTTTATACTTTTCTTTTGGACATTGTTTTTCAAAGTTTTGCTCAGGTTCATCAAAAAATCTCTTTCTTTTTCTTACTTTTAAAGCAGATTTTGCTGCAAAACTTTCGTCTACCTTTAAAGAAGCAAGCTCTTGTGCAATACACACAACAGAGTCAAATTTTTCCTGTTTGTGATTTTCCTTAAAAAAAGTTATTCGTCCTTTCTACTGCTTTTAAAGCCTCTGTAATATTCGTTGAAGCTGATTGAAGTTGTTTGCTAATTAAATTAATTTCGAATAAAACTTTATGCAAATTACAATCGAACACAAAAAATCGAAGCTTGTTATTTTTAAAGCTTTAGACTCTGCTGTGATTTTTCAATTGTTTCATTAGCGGTCTTGGCCGCATGCTTCATAAATTTTTAGCATTTTAAATCGAAGAGTTTTTACAGCATTGATGTGGCTTTTCCACATCAATGGTTTAACTGTTAAAGATGGACATTTTAATTGCAAAATTAACCATCTTTTTGTTGAAGCAGAAAAAAAAATTGTAAACTTGATCAATTATATTGAAAAACATGGCAATTTTAGGTCAACATTTGACTGTAGCATGGAATATAAACCCCTAGGCTGTTTTTTTTAAGAATAAAAGCCTGTACACCATTTCTTACGCCATTCATATTTGGACCATTGTCATAGCTCTAAACTCTTATGTTTTCTACTGGCAAACTATTTTTTAACAGAGAGTCAATAATCTCATTTAATAATTCAAGTCGTGTCGAAACTTCAATTAATTGAAATCCAAGAAAACTTTCATTAATGGACATTTCAGCAAATTTTGAATTTAATGGATTTTCCAATCAAGTCAATGATTTCATTTTGAATATCTTTTGCCAGATAGTGCACAGAATTTGGTTTTCTTTTTTTGCTCTCAACAAATGAAAAGTACACGGGAAAAAATGGCAGTCACATTTAAAAAATTTTTAAAGAATGTATATATTAATCATTTATAAAAGTTTTCATATAAAGCATAGAAGAAAATTTGAAAAAATTATTTCATGATTAATTTATCTGAAGTATACACTTTTAATAAAATATTTATAACTTTTATTAAAATTTTTTTTTTATACAAAGACTTTTATAAATGGTTCATAAATACTTTCTTAAAACTTCTTAAATGCGACTATGCCGTTTTTTTCCCGTGTACTCTTCAAATGTTTTTCCATTACAGGATCAAGTTCAGCCAAAAATTCTGAAATTTTTAGAAACTTTCCATTATTGTCTTGATAGACTTTGTCACATGAGCCTCTGAGTGGCAGGTTTTGCTTCGCCATCATAATAGTTAGGGAAATTATTCTTCTCATTACGTTGTACTAACGTTCTACTTCTTTAATTAAGTTTTTATCCAAAATTTTATCAATTAAATCCCTTTTGTAATCTATTTTTCAGATCCATCCACTTGCTGTAGCAGTCAAAATAATCAAGACTTTTTTCGTGTCTTTTTAAAATTCGTGAAATATGGCGCCAATCATTACCACCATTTTGAGACAACATAATGGGGTTTGAACATAAAAGTTTACAACAAAAACAAAAGCTTTGTTTTGTTTTTTTTGAATAAACTAACCACGCTCAATGATTTTTTCACCATTATCCAGGACGCAGTAGGAATAATGATTTGAAAAACTCAAACTATCAACATTTCTTATATAGTTATTAGAATCTTCTTTGATAACAGCCCTATCATAACAGCGTTTTGTATGAAATCATTTTTTAAATTTTCCAGCCAATCGTTAATACCGTCAAAGCATTCAGAAGTAGCAGACGTTTCAATCAACTTTTAATTGTTTGAATAGTTTCAATTGAATTACTAGATTCAGTTGATTTGCTTTCATTTCCAGAATCAACCAGATCTTGAAATATTAGATTTTCTTCGGCCATTTTATCATGATCGGTTTTTAATAGAAATTTTTCTAAAGATGTTTGATTTGATTTCAATTGTTCCTCTATTCGTAGGCGTTTTTTATTTAAACTCCCAACCTAAAAGTTTTCTTTTCTCCATTATTTCTTTTTAAAGAAATCAATAAATATTATATAATTTTATAGCAATAATTAGATGAATTTATACCAAAATAAAAAAATTATTGAAATTCGCAAATAAGAGCGCTAAAACACTTTGAAAACGAAAAATATTTAACGCTAAAGTAAGCTTTAATTTCTAAATTAATATATAAAGAAGCGCTTTTTTAATTTAAAACGCATTTCTAAAAATTTTTTGTTTAAAACACGAACTCTTCTATGAAGAAATGTTCGCCTTTCTTCAGAAATTAATTTCGACCAGTAATTCTTTTCCTTATTTAAATTGGTTCATTTTTGCGCCGTACTCATTGTAGTTAAGGCAATATGGTATTTTGTTGACTACGACATTTTAAATGATCAGGTCTGTGAATTATGAAAAGACAAAAAAAATTAAAATGAAAAATTTTGCGGTATCATAAAATGTAAATGTTTATAGCGAAAAAACCCAGACTGATGATTCTTTTTTTTTTTTTAAATCTTCTTGAAATCCCAACCGCTTGTCCAAATTTGAATAAAATTTTAAACAAATACTTTTTTAGATAAAATGAACATCATAGTTTAATAATATGATTTGTTCTGATCGTTTATTGGAAATTTTTCTTAATTATAAGCCCTTTCTTGGTCAGAATTCTAGTACTTTTTGTGAAAATTGATAGAAATATTGTATTTTGAAACTGCATATAGTTTATATTGGTCAGAACCAATTCCCGAGGGGAAGGGGGGAAGGGGGAAGGGGCAGGGGCATTTGCCCCCCTCCCAATAAATTTGCAAACAAATAATTTCGAAGTTAGTTTTTAGAAAAAAGCAAACAATTATAAATTAAGAAATAAAAGAAAGAAAAGGATAGAATGGACCAATTGACCTACTTAGTAGCATTGCCTCCTCTCCCCCCCCCCCTCCTAACATAATTTCTGTTGGTACAGGCCTAATTATTTGTATAAGTTTATTTATTTTCAAATTCTCAGGGAAAAAAAATTAATAAAAATTTGGCACCTTTGTCGCCTTGGCGCCTGTGTGAAAATCACCCGTTGTACCTGCCTTCCGCCGGGCTTGCATACGTCTGTTATTTATGCAATAGCGCAGTAATTAATTTATACAATAGCAGTTCAGTGGTAAATAACTCTATTGCATAAATAACATGGTAAGCATGATGCTTTCATTACAAATTGACAAAAATAAATTAAAAGTGAAACAACATTTGTAAATTCTTTTACAATAGCAAAGTTGTTTGTTAAACGAATACCTGAATATTGCTATCAAAATCGTCAGAAGCATGTGATCCGTTTAATAAATTTTATCCATACACTCATTCCAAACCATTTTTTATTGAAATGAAAGTTCTCAATATTTATGAGCTTAATGTTTTTAATGTTTTTTGCTTTATGTATATGTGGAAAAATGACATATGTTTACCCGTTTTCAAAGATCTCTTTTGTTTGAAACCAATAAATAAATATACACTTAGAAACGATAATTTTATATATGAGCCCTTTTGTCGAACCATGTTTAATCAGTTTTGTATTGCATATCGTGCGCCCAATCTTTGAAACAAAATTGTTTTGTCCAACTTCGACATGCATTTTACTTTTCCATTTTTAAATATAAACTGAAAAATTTAATTATATTAATGGATGATTCCATCAGGTTTTTTTAATTGTAATTTTATATTTTCTTTAAAACTTTTATTGTTAACTACGTTTTATTTTATTGATTATGTTTTGATGTAGTTTATATACACACGCTAGTAAATGGTTCTGATGATAAGATCAGTACGATCTTCTTTCAGAAACTTTGTTTGCGCTTATGAAAGTAATTTATTTACTCAACAACAAATGTAAACTAAAAAAAAAAAAAATAAAAAAAAAAAAATCTAAACATTTTTATTATAGATATATTTTAAAACAAACATATATGTTAAAATAAGATAAGGTGCTTATAGAAGTTGTTGGTCTTTGTTACTGTTGTTGTTTTTTTATTATTATTGTGGTTCTTATTTTCTAATGTTTATTACTACAAATATTATTTTTATTATCATAATTACTATTCTTATAATTATTACTAATTATATGTATAAAGATTTATATTTTTGGTGTTTACCTAAGATTAGTAGAATTACTATTTGTAAATATCCATGAAATTATTTTTTAGAACAATAAATTCCAGCTGGGACCCAGTTGCACTGGTTAGCTGGTGACCTCTATTTTGATTTTAAGAGTTATTGTTTCAGACTCAGATGAATAGCCTTTTGCTTGGATGCCATTATCAAAAAAAAAAGTGAAAAAATGAAAAGTGGAAATTCCTTTTATATTATTTGATTACTAAAATATCTTTTTAAGTTTCGATTTATTGCTCCTTTGGTGGATATTTTCAGTTAAATTTAAAGATAATTGAAAGTTTGGTTTAGTATTAACAGCAAAGTAGAGCAGCCGTGGCGCAGTGGTAGCATTAAAAAACAAAGGATCCGTGGTTCAAACTCCACCTAGGAGGCAAGTTTTGCGACATTGGTTTGGAAGGAGGCTTGATTCCGATTAAATGCTCATCCGCGGTGATCTGTGATAAGACCGTAAGGACTTCTTGAGGAACCTAAATAAAATTTAAAAAAAAGTTATAAAAATGGTCAGCACTTAGCTCTAAGCCAGAACTCTAATCTTTGCGTCACGATAACAGCCATTCCGGTTAAAACTTAACTAAAAGTAATTTTTTTTTAACAATTGTTTCTAAGACATCTATAGGTTCTTTATTATGAATAGTTGTGCAAAAGTTCTATTTGATGGCTGCGCTATTACTTTAATTCAAAATTCTTATGATGTCTTTTATAAGACTACGAGTAAAAAAGCTTGGCATCAATAACCACACTATTTGTTTCATCTTTTCATTATATTCTTTCCACTGTTTCTACTCAACAATAACTCTAAAGTTCCTCTATCACACTGCAATGAATCTTTTTTTTGAAACCACACTTTTCATGTTGACACCCACTAAAACAACATGCTGAGCTGCCTGGACACTGGAAACAATGCACTTTTTATTAGAAACCTTTTTCAACGCAGGAATTATATTTTGATGATATGTGCATAAATTAACTTGCATTTTTTTAATAAGGAGAGAATTTAATGGCTTTGAACTTGCGAAATGTACTAATCTTTTATTTAAATTTTCTTACATAAAAAAAGCATGCGTCTCCTTAATGCTCACATACATTGGTTGTTTTGAATTTAATCTTTTCTATAATTATATTTTATAACACCTTTTATTCTAGGAGACATGCGGTTAACATCATTAACTTCATAAAAATGAACAACTTTTTCTTAATTTTTTCATTTAAAGAAGCTGCTCCTCTAAATGCATTAGAAGTTTCTAAAAAGTTATAATCGAGTTCAACCTTTGACCATATAAACTGATAGACACGCCGTTTTCAAAAAAAATAAATCCAAAATATTTTCCGCGCTTGTCAGTTTGTGGCAAAAATGCAAAAAAGACAGGATTTTAGTTTAGATGTTTAGGAAAACTCCTCCTATTAAAAAATGGTTGAGTATATTTTTTGAGGATATTTTTTAATAAAGACTATAAAAACAAACGACTACGTTGTTTCTTTAAAACTATTTTGTAAAGCTAAATGCTTTTTACTGAAATTAATTTAAAAAAAATTGATTTTATTGGACTGTATATATGGACTTCTTAGACTGTTTATTGGATTTTATTGGAGTGTAAAAATAACAAAAAGTTTTATAAACATATATGCGTATATATTTATTGACCACAAAATAAAATGTTTTTAGTTAATTTACCTCGTAATTTTTTTGAATCTCCTAGGTGGTATAACCTTAGGTTACAATAATAAAATCCAATCATTTTTACTAAACTGACCAAATGATTAGATTGAACATCATTGTCAAACATATGATCTCTGTTATTAATAATAATAGAAGTACGAACACTATTTAGAAATTAATAATCAATTTTGTCATTATATTTTTTTGAAACAACCTCATTTCTTCCTGAAAAATTCCTATTTCGCTTTCTGCAAGTTTACATATGTGAATAACATCTTTGGCTGGTTGAACCAAACAGAGTTTAACACTACTGTAATTTTTTTGGTTATTAAAGTTGAAGTTGGGGTCTTTAATTAAATTTAGCTTAAATAAATGTCACAATCTAAAACCTTTTTAACTTTTTTTACAACAAATCCAGCAATATATTCAACAACATCAGACACATATAATGATAATTTTCTTGAATAACTTATGTTATTTAGGACATATGCATGGTCATAATTTGTTTTTATTTCAAAATCTTCAATGAGCTGATGATTAATTGTTTTCATTTTAATATTTTTAAATGTACTCACTGCTAAAATTATCGATGGTACTTGCCCAATGAAATTGGCCTGAGAAGAACCTGAAACACTTGTGTGCATTAATAATTTTTTGTAGACAGCTTGAAATTTTTTTGATGTGAGATTATTGTTATATCCTCCATTGCTCATTATGGCACTAAAAAAACTTCCTAATGGTCTTGGGATAATTTATAAGCAGAAAGATACTTTAAACTACAATCACCAGTTTGAACATAGTCGTTCCATATTCCCATAAAAGACTTTAGGCTTACAATCATCCCAATAAAGCCTGTTTTTCTCTGACTTAAATGTATAGGTCCTCCATTGTTTGCACATTTAAATGTTACTAAATATTCTATTGACTATCTTATTGTTTGAAAATAGTTTCTTTATTATATTGTTGTAAACTTGCTTTAAAATTCTTAGCTAAAAAATTTCTTCTATTTAAAATGTCAAAAATTTTATTAATATTAATGATAAATTTTTCTGTCCCTTGTCTTCAAAATCTTTAGAGTACTGAATTTCTCTTAAATATTCTATTGCTTTTGCAACTTTTCGACTAAATGTTTGTGCAGCCAACTTGACCTTTATTTTTTCTTAATATCAATTTATATGTCGTTTTGTAATTTTTGTTGCTAAATGAAGGCCTTCCTTTTCATGAATAGCTACTAATTTTTCAATATAATCTTATTTCATTGGTTCATTCCCACAATCAAATATTATTTTGTGCATTATAAGCTTTAACATGTGCGGAGGATCCATTATAATATAAACTGGCTTTTTTGTAACTAGATGTGGAAAGTATGTGCAAGTAGAGTTAACTGATAAATCTACTCCAAGATGATCAGCCATACTAATATTAGATGAAACACCATCAAAAGTTAAACTAGCTATAGTAATGTCAGCTTCGCTTAATATTTTTAAACACATTTTTACCAAATTACTTTTTTGAACTCCTGAGATTCCATAATTTAGAAAGTAGCTAACTGGTAACTTTCATGCATCATTTAAACTATTAATCAAAAACACGATTGCTTCTTTTGCTTCAACTTCAGAATCACCTTATAGTTCAACATCAACATAACTAAAATGTTTGTAAAATTTTTTATTTATATAAATAAAAATTTTAAATTTTGTGTAAAACAGTATATCTAAATATATTAAAACAACTTACCCTAAAAACTTTTCACCATCTTTTCATCAATGATTTCAGTTTCAAGACTGTAACTGATATTGATTGAAATCCATGTCCACATGTGATTACCTGATACCATTTCTGAAGGGTTCTTGGATGAGGAAGCATGTTAGTAAATGTTTTTCTGATATATAAATATGCTCTTGGAGAATAAAAATTTAGTGTAAGAGTAAAGTTTTTTAATTCCACTGGATACGCTTTAATGCATTTAGATTTAAGCAACTGTTTTTTTAATTTTTTTATTTTTTTTTAAACATCTTCGCCTTCAACAAGGCTGTTGATAGTTACTAAAAGAGAAAAGACGAAGATTGTAGAGCAAGATAACGATTGATGGACGACTTAAAAAATTGCAAATTATATGAATCAGGAAAGCAAGATGAAGGAAGCGAATTCCAAAGAGCTGATGTTCAAGGAAAAAAACTAGACGAATAAGCATTTTTGGAGCACTTAGGAACAGTCACAGAATAAGGATGAGACTTAATTGAATGACGAGTAACATAAGAATGAATTTTAGTAGATGGCACAATAGACACTAGCTCTTTAGAGCAGTGCCCATTATATTATTTGTAGAAAAGAGAAAGAGAAGCAACATTACGACGATGTGATAATGGTTGGAGGTTGACTGCAAGAGCAGATCCAACTGTGTTTACAATGCGTTTTTGCGCCTTGTCTAAAAAAGAAAAAGCATCATTAGAAGAACCGCCCCAGATATGGCAACAGTATTCCATACAAGGGCGGATTTGGGATTTATAGAGATAAAGAATAGAATCCGAAGTAAGAAAATGACAAGCTCTGTAGAGAGATGCAACCTTAGCAAATGCTAATTTTGCAACTGATTTGATATATGGTTTCCAAGAAAGATTGGAAGTAAGAGTTAATCCTAGAAGATGAAGAGTAGATGACTCATCGAGTACATCACCGTTCATAAATATAGGAAGATCTAAATTATTGCGATAACAATTTGCTGAAAAAAATTGAGTTTTATCTGTATTGAAGTTCACCAGCCACTACGAGCCCCATGCTGTAGCAGAAGTGAGATTCTTTTCAAGCTCAAATGCCCCCTTCAAGCAATCAGAGAGTGTTGGTTTCTTATCACGACAAGTATAAATGGTAGTATCATCAGCAAACAATGCCACCTTAGATGTGAGAATAAAAGTTTTCTCTACACATTGCAGCAATCCATTTATTCCGAATTAATAAATCTTCTGGAAATCTACAACATACAAAATAATTCATAAATAAAAACAACTTTTAACTTATATCAATAATAAAAATTTAGTATATGTTGATTATTAAATATATATGTCATAAAACAATTATAGTAAATATAATGAACATTATTCTAAAAAAATGCTCTATTCTATGTGGTATCTTTATTGGTTTGAGGAAAATAAATTCAATTTGTCATTAATCAAATTAATGTTTATTTATACTTTAGCTATAAATAAACAGCATTTTGAATAATGACAAATCGTATTTTTTTAAATTAAGTATTAACTTATTTTTACTTAACTTTTTATTAACTTAAATTAGAATTTATTTAAAAAAAAAAAATAAGTATAACTGTTGTTTATATATAATTAAAACATTTTAAACAAGCACCAACATATGTAAACAAGCACCAACAATTGAAAAATTAGGAACTATCACTAAATCTTGTTTTTGAATTTTTAATTACTGATTTTGCGATTAAAACAGTTATTAAAATAAATAATTATTACTGTTATGCATAAGAATGTAAGATTCTTGCTAGATATTAAATCATTCTTTATTTAATAAAACTCTTACCCATGAAATGATATATCTGTACCAGTTTTATATCTTTCTGTGCAGTTATATGCACTGCAAGAATGCACCATAGTTAAAATTGATAAAAAATATGAGGTAACTACAAGAGCCAAACTCTTCGTTAAAATATGTTTTTGCCACAAACTAACGTCACTTCGCAGAATTTATTTTGGCTTCACTTTTAGAAGAGTATTTATTTAACTTACGCCGTAGAAGAGTATTTATTTAACTTGCGCCGTACTTTTAGAAGAGTAATTGTTTAGCTTGCGTCGTGTCTATCTATATTAGGGTGACACAAATTAGGGTCAAAAAATGAAATTTTTAGAAAATCGAAAACCGCAGTTGCTTAACCTGTTCTACAACATTCAGTTAGTCTTAATACAAAATTTTATTTATTTTTCTTTGTTGGAAGTGCTATATGTAATTTTTCAAATATTGAGGATTAGATGAACTTTATGTTGTTTTAACGGGTTAAAATGTGTTTATAACTAAATTCTTCTTTGATCTTTGATCTAAGAAGAAAAAAAACACTGTTTGTAGTATCTTACAGTTAACTATTATTTTACATTAATTTTCCAACTCTCAGGGCCGGCCCTGAGAGTTGGAAAAATAATGTAAAATGTGATTTAATAATTTAAGGGGGAGGGGGGAGAAACGCCCCTACCCCCACTTTTAAAATGAAGACTTTTTTTTTAAGAAGATGACAATTTTTATAAGAAATTGAGGTTAAAATATGTTTATAACTATAGTTTTGTTTGATCTAAGAAAAAATAAAACACTGTTTATAGTATGTTTATAGATATTATTTAACATTATTTTTTCAACTCTAGGTTTCAGGTTTACCAGTTCCTTAAGCGACATACCTTTTGTAATTAGTTTTCTATGTTCCCTTACTACCAAAAGAATGTTCTGTCTAAGATCCTCATTGCGGGAAGAGTGAACAAAATTTTCAATTAAGCTAATATTTCTTTCTGCGCAGTCGTTAGTCACACTGAGATTGCGAACTAACTGAGTGAAATGTTTGTGTGAATCTAGCGCTAAGAAATCGCTTGAAGTATGCCACTCTCAAACAGATTTGGTGTGACCTGTGAGTATAAAAAAAAGCCAACTCTCCTTCGTAATTAAGTCCTCTAATCTACTATCACTGGTAACAATAACAACCGATGGAGCTTCTACAGAAATCTCTGGTATCTTAGGAACTGGAAATTTTAAAATCTTCTCAATGAATAAACGCTTAGCATCTGCTTTTATATGAGGATCACCAAGCAATAGTACGACAACTTTTAGGAGACAAATACAATGTGTGGTTACTCATGCTTTTATGAAGTGAGTTTCCAACTTCATAACCCCATTCTGTTTTAATTGTTTCAGCAATTTTAAATGCTTTTTAAATTCATTTAGAACGGCATGCTCTGCTTTGCCTGATTTAAGAAAGGCAGGTTTATAATAAATAGCAACAATAAATGCTACCCTTGTGACCATATGTTTCTTTTTAGGAGTCAGATATTTAACAACTGTGGATGTCATATCAAGCATTAAAAAGTATATTGCATAGGCCATAAACCTTGCATTGTGACAGGCGCCAGGCTGATAGATGTGAAAATTATTTAATTTCTCAGATTTAACGTTCATGTAATACGCCAAATATTCAACGAGATGCTTATAATCATTCCTAAAACATTGTTATTTTTATTTAATATCCTTTAAAAAAAAGCGTATGCATGGAAAAACTGTTACATTTAATATTATTGTTACATACCTGGGGAAAATTTTATGTTCTAGTGCTTTAGTTACAGAGTTTGCAGAGGTCACTGCCAACAATAAGGTCTTGCTCAGGAAATCGTTTGAAATTTTCTACAGTGCTACTGGCTAAAACTCTTGGATAAAACTCTGCTATCCATTTCTGCTGAAAATCTTTTAGCAAATTATTTGCAGGGGCTTTAGAAATTGCATTAAAAGCCTAAGTAATATTTATCTCGGCAAAATGGTATCTACACAATAACCAAAGAAATGGTTTACCAAGAAATCTTGCCATTATAGTTATTGCACCAGATTTCCATCCAGTATTATTTACTGCGGTGTCAGAACAGAATCCTATAATATAGTCACAAACTTCAAAATATTCTAGGAGATTCATAATACTTATAGTCATATCGATTCCCTTACCACTCTCAGTTGGCACAACACCAAGTAAAAGATCATCTTTGGTTTCAAACTATCTGTAGTCTATCTGTAGTAGTGGCCTGTCTAGTGTTCTCCTCAATATGCTTTAACATTTTACCATCAAAATGTAAAACTAACATCTTCTTAGCCATTAAATCAATATACTCATTACGTATCTGGCCTCCTTTCTCTTCTAAAAATCTGTAACGTCGCCTTCTGACAGATTCACTGCATAACTTTAATTGTTTAACATCTCCTCCTAAATAGTTTACTACACTTGCAATAAGAAGGGTTTAATCTCGAACGCTGAGACCGGCTCTTATACTGGTGGAAGTTGTTGCTGCAATGAGACCCTCACTGGTAATCTCCTTTTCTACTCTGAAGTATGCTGGTCTAAACTGATGCCTACTTTTTGAGCTTGCTTTGTGAAAGTTAACATTTTTATTTGGGACAAAAACTTCCGACTCAACACTTACACTTCCAGCATCTAAATTAATACAAAGATTTTTAACTCAGTTATACATTTACTTCAAAAACTGAATGATTTTACTTAAAATGTCCGTGCTTTATTAAAAAAAATTGTTTATATTCTCTCTTTTGATTTAATCAGAATTTGAAATGAATTTTTTTAAGTGTTAAGCAAAGTATACTTTGATATTATCTAATTGTGATTCAGCTCTTGTTTTTTTAGGTTCTGTAGATTCCTCATCTACTAAATTGAAATCTATATCATTGTTAGAAAAAAATTATGGTTCCATTGCCTTTTTTCACCAATTTCTTCTTTGTTATCACTTATTATTGAATCGTTGTTCTTCTGTACTCGATCTTTGTATTCTTCTTTTCTCTTGCATCTATCGATCTTTCTCGGAAACCTTGCTTCAAGCTCGTTGTCAATTTTAGAAGATGTGATCATATTTCTGTTAGTTCTGTGCAAAAAGTTGTTAAAACACTTAGCTTAAGATAAATTTAAATAAAAAAACCAAACTTTTCCAAACAATCATTCTTTATGTTTAGGAAAAAAAAGTAAATATGTTTTTTTTCAATTGATCTCAGTTGGTGAAATCTTTAAAATTTAGAAAAAAAATAATTTTGATCATCTAAGAAGGCCGAATCTTCTTTTATAGCAGAAATATCACGAGGAGTTGATTCGTCGTGTCTCAACTTCTTCTCAAAGTCTTTCGCACTAATGTCAAACAATTCCTCTATCATATTGTAAAATTCATTTATGTGGCTGTCGGAAATTCGCTCTTTGATTTGAAAACTTTTACTGCTGCACAAAATTTTGTATTTGCTATATAGAGATTTAAACTTTTCTACTATGCTTCTCTCAGAAATCAAATAATTTCTGAAACCTGCAGACTAATATTTACCGACCAAATATTTACAACTTGTCGGAGTAAACAGTGTTTTTTGGTATTTGAGTTACAAAGTTCGTCTTTCCCTTTGCATATAACATCCTCTCGTGCTCAAGAACATGAAAAGTTTGTTTTAATAGGTTCGAATCGCTTATCTCTAGCTGAAGTTAGAAACAAGTAATATCGAAAAACACTTCGATTCGATGGAGGTTGGTTTGTAGGTAAATAGATTAAAGGCGAGTTAAGCAGGTAAACAGACCTACTAGCGTTATAGCTAATTTCTTTTGTTTTTCTCTCTTTCATTTTAAACATTTTGTACAAATGTTGAAAATGAAAGAGAGAAAAACAACAAATGTGTTAGAAACATCTTAATTTTTTGACACATGTTTTCAAAACTTTCTGAATGATCTGAAAATAAAAAAATAAAGTGAAGAAATAAAAAATGCTTGGAACGTAAAATTTTCAAATTTATATGTAGCTTTTCCTGCTCATTTAGGAATCTGAAATTTGTTTTGTAGAGTCTCTAAGTTTGATAGAACCGGAAAATGTACTGTTGTTTTTTTGTTTTTTTTTGTGGACATTTTGTGTTACCCTAATCTATATGGTCTAAGAGTTCAACAGCTAATTTTAGAACAACTGCTTTTTGCTTTAAGGGGCTATTAGCATTACATTGCTATTACATTGTTTTTGTTTGGTTTAAGGGGCTATTAGCTAACATTGTTTTTGTTTGCTTTAAGGGGCTATTAGCTAACATTGTTTTTGTTTGCTTTAAGGGGCTATTAGCTAACATTGTTTTTGTTTGCTTTAAGGGGCTATTAGCTAACATTGTTTTTGTTTGCTTTAAGGGGCTATTAGCTAACATTGTTTTTGTTTGCTTTAAGGGGCTATTAGCTAACATTGTTTTTGTTTGGTTTAAGGGGCTATTAGCTAACATTGTTTTTGTTTGCTTTAAGGGGCTATTAGCTAACATTGTTTTTGTTTGGTTTACTTGTTTACAGCCTTTAATATTAGCTAACATTGTTTTTGTTTGGTTTACTTGTTTACAGCCTTTAATATTAGCTAACATTGTTTTTGTTTGGTTTACTTGTTTACAGCCTTTAATATTAGCTAACATTGTTTTTGTTTGGTTTACTTGTTTACAGCCTTTAATAGAGAAAAGTTGTATTATAAGGCTGCTTGTAGAAAATTATTTCATTAGTTTTGTTCAAAGTTGTTTTTTTCCACTTGCATAAATTTTCAAAATTGCTTCATAGTTTTATTCGAAAATGTAGTATACATATAAATAACTTTGATGACAACATTGAGCATTATGTATAAAAAATAGCTTCTGCCCTTAGCAAATTAATCTTTATTATAAATGTTGGAAGAAACAATAAATTACAGATTTAAATGCAATCTTATTGGATATTTCCAGTTTATGATCGCATTGATTGTAAATTTCACTATGTAGATATTTTAGGTTGGTCAGTTCCAGATGATTTTTTATGTAAAGTTAAATTTTTGATCAGAAAATTGTATCACATAAATGAAAGCTTTAACATCATTTACTTTGAATAAACATAAAATAGAGAACAATAATTAAATTTTTCTAAAAGAACCTGTTAAGTGTTCTAAATATTTAAAATTGGTCTTTTTGGCATGGTTTATTAGCAAAGAAATAAATCTGGATTTTGTTTTTCCTAACACTAATGTACGTGAGGTTTCAAGCAGTTCTGAAGTAAGTGATTCTGATTTTATCGCTAACGTATTACTCGTCTTTTATCTTTAAAATGTGTACTTTGCATTATCTCCTTCAACCAAAAACAAAAATTTTGCAACATCTCCTTTAACCAAAAAAAAACATGCAACGCCATATAAAAAATAAACACAAATCAATAAGCGAAGCACAAGAATATATTCACTCAGAAAATTCTTGTGAAAAATTTCTGCAATAAATTCAAATTGTGAATTTATTGCAGACAAGATAATAATTTAAGAAAACATTTGCTGTTCATTTTTATACTTTTTTTTTTAAGAAGGATGATCGGTTCCTAATTTTATAGCTATAATGCTATGCTTTTAAGACAATGCTTTGTTTTTAAATTAAATTATGTTTTATTTACTATTCTTTAAAATACATGTACTAATTATTTGGTTTCCAAATTTTTGTTTACATTTTTTGTTATCTTTTTAATTTGATTGTCATTTCGTTGTAAAAATGACTTTAAGCAATTGTAATAATTTTAAACAAAATTACTCACATTAGTAAAAATATTTATTAAACATAAGTTTTTTAGGCGCTCTTTTAACTCAAGTTTAGTTATTGTTGATATTATAAATTATTATTTTATTTAAAAAGAAATTTAACTATGATAATTGTTTTGACTTTCGATGTTTAATGTCAATTGCTTCATCTTGTAATGATTGTTTGGTTTTTTTTTTAATTTGACATGTGGGAATGAAATATTGAAAGTAATAATGCAACACAGTATGTTGAAACTTCTAGCGAAAAGGTTGAAAAAGATGGAAAGTATCATACTATCAATAAATTAGAAGTGGATATTATAAATGCAAAAAAAAAGAAAAGTTAAAAGTAGTGGTTTCAAGGAAGTAGTGATATTTAGAAAGATTCAAAAATATTTATATTTGCAACTTATTATAAGTTTTTAATACTATTTAGGTTATTACTAAATTTATAACGTCTAACTAAAATTATATACAAAAGTATCTTCATGACGTTATAATGATATGCTAATTATCTAAACTGAAGTTCTATTTGAGTTAACAAGGTTAATAAATTCACAACAGGAGATAATCCGTTGTTATATGGGATGGAAGCCCACTTAGCTATCAATTTTAAGTTCACGGCTGGAGAAATCTCTAATGAAGAGAGTAGACAAAATCATTTAATAAATTTAGATTTTCTTAAACAGGGCTATAGGCCAAAACTGAGTGCCGGTTCACACTCGCAAACAACTTAAGACATTTATAATTGGTGTAGCCAGCTTTCAAACGCTTTTCTTGAACCCGTTGAACAATTGATAAAACTAGAACTCAAAAATTTTCTAATTAAAAGCAAACAAAATTTAAGATACAAAAACTGCTCATGTAAATGGGAAAACCCAGAATTGAAGTTTAAACACACTATAATTAGCAAAAAAGTAGCCGACGAAATCAAATAAGTGTGACAAAAGTTTTAAGTTTAACCTGTTAAAAAGAACCTCCAAGAATCCAAAGCTCCTGTACAGCTACATGAACAATCAACAAGCAGTCAAAGATTCTATAAAAGCAATGAAAGCACTTGAAGTTCAAAATATATTTAAAACTTTTGTTTAAAATATCAGGCCTTAAACAAATATTTTAAATATGAATATGTCCTTTTAAGTTTAAAAAACTTGGGAAAAATTAAATTAAGTGGTGTTGATAATTTACATCCAGCTATTTTAAAAAGTGTGCATCAGCTTTTGCCATTCCACTTACGTATGTTTTCAAAGAGTGATTTGAAACTAGCAAACTGAAAGTGAAATTAAGATCAGCAAATATCACTCCTTTGGATTAAAAAGACAAAAAAACTTTAGCAGGAAACTACCGATATCACTCACCTTAACTGCATGTAAAAGAATGGAAGGGGTCAGGGTAACAACATCAGTTTTTGCCATGTCGAATAACATCTGTTCAACAACATCTGTAAAAATTAAAAATATAATAAGAAATATATATAAAAAAATAAAATAACATCTATGCAGAAATTAAATGAATATTACAGATGTAGTTCTATCTTTTAAATTATCAAAGTGTAATAACATCTGTGCAATTACATCTGTGGATTCTGCAGATGTAGTTACATCTTTTAAGTTATCGAAGTGTTAAAACATCTGTGCAACTACATCTTGTAGGTTTTAAGATGAAGTTATTATTAAGATAAAATAATTAATAATGCATTATTTTAACCAGGTGTAGTTACATATAGAAATTTTTTCACATTTAGCTACATCTAGAGAAAATTCTTCCAGATGTTACATCTTTCTAAAGATATTGTTAGGAGTCATTGAATTTTCAGATGGTATTGGATAGATTTTATTAGCGTAAAAGAAAAATACAGATGATCTAGGACAAAAGTGTACAGATGATCTTGGACTACTCCACAGATGTTGTTAGATAGATGTAGTAATCTTTTACCAATGAAAGGCATTTCAAGTCTGTATAAATGTACATTTGAAACTTTTCTGTATAAGTTCAAACTAATACTTAAATAACAACAGAGTGTTACTCAAGAAAAAAGCTGCATAAAATTATCAGAAAAAGTTAAAATCAAATTATAGTAAAAAACATCCGCAGCTTCATTACACTACTGCACATCTAGTAATGAGCATAGGATCCCTTCTCAACAGGTAAAATGAAATTGTCGAATTTATTTTTCAACAATGCTGTTTTGACCATGTTTGGAGTTACCCCGAGTTCGCCATTACCCCACTCTCCCCTACAGTTTTTTTGAAAATAAATCATGCTAAACAAATTTACTTAAAACAAAGGTTTCATTTTGAACACCTTAGAACTTAAAAATTTGCTGATGTTGTTTGGATTTGACCTATTGATGTTGTTTTTTTGGATTTTAACAGGGTCTTTGACACAGCGCTACATAAAAAGTAGTTGTTAACTAACAACTTGGAATGTGGTCTCACAATTCAATGGATTGATGTCTTTTTTTAAAAAAGATAATAGATTTGACAAAGTGTGAAAAAATGTATCATCTTGAGCAAAAAATGTCTGCAATGTGCCACAGGGGTAGGTAAATGAACCACTCTTGTTTGTGCTATTTATAAACGATTTGTCTAAAACTCTGAAAAACGTAACTAAGTTGCATGAAATGAAATGACATCAAAATATTAAATGAATTATTTTTCTGTGCATGACCAATTTCTTTGCAATCTCGATTTAGTTTATAATTTGACTCAAGACTGGCTTGTGCAATTGAGCATTTTTAAATGTATGGCCATGCACGTTGACCGAAATAACCCCTTTATATCAATAAGCAAAAGTTAAACGTAACAGAATCTGAAAATGATTTTGTAGTAATCTTCTCAAGTAATTTGAAATGAAAAAATCAAGTTATAAAAAGGCAATGTTGGTTTGGATTAGCTTCGCTTTTATAAATATTAAACTCCTGGGATTACTTTATTTAAAACCAAAACCAGAAGTGATCGCTTTTATTTGTCAAAGAAATCATCAAGCAGGTGTCGTAAAAGTTTTTACTTTAACAGCCCGGTGGGAAATCGGCTAGCAAATAGTTAGCTATAATCTTAATGATAAAGACAGCGATTTTGCTACGAGGATCGTTAGCTTTTTTAAGCAAGCAAAAAGCTATCGATATTTGTAAAGATAAAGACAGCAATTTGGCTATTAGGACAGCTTGCTTAACAAGCTAAAGAGCCACTGGCTAGGGTAGGGTGGGGTAATGTGGGGTCTAATTCATATTTATCTGTTATATTGATAATGGCTTTAGGTATAAAGTTGACATTTTTACCACATTGTTATAGCATATTAGGCTAATTAATTTTAAAATATAACCTAGCTATGCTGTTAGAAACGGCACTTTTTTAGCTAAAATGCTAGATACATTTTTAAACTCCGTTTTTAAACTTCAGAGAAAATATATTCAAATAAGGCATAAACGTATGAAAAATGGTTATTTTGAAAGTAAAGTTACTATATTTTAAGGAAAGTATACCTGTAAGACACTAACGCACATGGTTTGTTTAAAATTTGAAATATAGTCAGGTGGGGTAAAGTGGGTCTATGTATGTAAAATATTATGATATGTAATTATATTATCGAAGTTGTTGTTAGTAACATTATAAAACTATTAGTTTCATCAGACCTAACTATTTTTGTGTTAATAATTCTTTAGAACTATTAAACACTTATGTTTGAAGTTTATGTCTTTGAAGTTTATATTAGGAACATGTGTATTTATTTGTATGAAACAATACCTAGGTCAAATAAAATATTATATAAGACCTATATTAGCCATTCCAGACGATTTTTTTATACTCTAAAAAAACATATATAATTTAAATCAGCGTATAGAGCTTGACCTGACTTAAAAAATGAGGGGTCATTTGACCTTTGAAGTTAAGCGGATCCAAAGTTATTGAATTTTTTGTTGTGCAAAAATTGATGATTTTTTGACGAAAGGTATAGGGCTTAAGTATGGAAAATTTACAGTGTTATGGCACCGAAAAAGAGAGTATTTTTGGATCATATTGACTTTTGAATAACTTTTGAACCGTTATTACATTTGACTTGAAATTTTCCATAATGATTCAACATAAAATACAAAAAAAAAATTTTTAAATTCTGTCGGGATTGCCCAGAACTGTCTATTTTACAGACTGAGGGTTTTTACTTATTTACTTAGTTTTGGTGTCATATTAACTCTTGAATAACTCTTGAACCGTTATTACATTTGACTTGAAATTTTCCATACTGATTCACCAACTATGAGAAAATAAAATACCCCAACATTTTTTTATTTAATTCAGTCGGGATTGTCCAAATTTGTCTATTTTACAGACTGTGGGTTTTAACTTATTTACTTAGTTTTGGTGTCATATTAACTTTAGAATAACTTTTAAACCATTATTACATTTGACTTTAAATTTTCAATAGTGATCCAACAACTATAAGAAAATAAAATACCCCAAAATTTTTTTGTTCAACTGACGAGATTTACCAGAATCATCTATTTTACAGACTGAGGGTTTTCACTTATTAACTTAGTTTTAAAAAATAAAATTTGGGGTTATATTATAATAACACTATACAAATGTGCATAAAGGAACCATGGAATCCAAATAGTACATCATTTTGAAATTATTGTATAATTTACAGACCGGTCAGTAAATTACTGCAAAAGGGCTACACAAACCAACTGGGCATACCGACTTTGAATATATTTGATATTTTTCAACCGTTATTTAATTTGATTCGAAATTTTTCATAATTATCCCAATTTTATTCATCTGACGAGATTAACCAGAATCATCTATTTTACAGACTGATGGTTTTCACTTATTTACTTAGTTTTGGAAAATAAAATTTGGGGTTTTATTATAATTACACCATACAAATATGCATAAAGGAATCATGGAATCCAAATCATACATCATTTTGAAATTATTGTATAATTTACAGACCGGTCAGTAAATTACTACAAAAGGGCATTAAAATCTGTCGAAATTATTCAGAATAACCTATTTAACAAACAGAAGTTTCTTCAATAAAGTTAAAATTTAATTTTTAATAAAAATAACTTACAGCAAACGAACTTTCTGAAATTTGGAGTACTTACAACTGCAATAGGCAGGTATAACAGCAGAAATTATATCTAAAAATGTAAAAATATTATTATTAGAAACACAGATACACAATAACGTGTTAAAAATATTTTGTTAATTCATTTTAAAAATATATAAATTAAAAACATTTAAAACTAAATAAGTATAAAATAAGAAAGTTACTCTTTAAGATTGCTTATGTGAACCTATGAAAACGCCTAAGATAAAAAAAAATTAAAATAACATAGAAAAATGTTTTTATTCTAAAACTCATTTCTTGGCTTTTAGTGAATGATTGGAAGTAGCAAGTTTCAATAACGAAACAAACTAATAATCATTTTTTAACAATAGACATCATCGAGAAGGTAAGCCAAGTTGTCTATCAACACAAAACATCACAACAATAACATCACAATCACAAAACACAGACCCTGTGGCACTAAACGCTCCTAAGTCACACTTGTGTCACTAAGTAATGGGTTAACTTTTAACCAAAACTAGTGATCATCCTGAAAAGCCTAAAGGTGGCTTTATTTGCAGATGACATAAGAAACAAATGGATTTCAATCATCTTGTTTAAGAACTGACTTGCTAACTGTTGTTACAGAATGGTACTACATAGCATTACATAGAGGTGGTTAGGCAAATTCTACTGCTCTGGATATCAAAGGCTTTCGATAAAGTCTGGCATGATGGATTTACCCATCTTTTTGCAATTTTTTAAGTTGTCTGTTAATTGTTATCTAGCTATATATGCAGTAGTGGTGTTGTGGTAAAACGCTCGCTTCATAAGCGAGAGGTTCCGAGTTCGATCCCTACCACGTCCCTGGTAGTACCGCACTCAACTAGTTTCTCCGAGCAGCGGCCTTGTTCGTCGAGGTTCGTGTTTCGGAGTTATAGAGTTGAGAGAGGGTTATAACCACTATTAAGTAGCCTCCTAATCTGTAGTGGCCTTCTTGGCCTTGAGGAGGTGAATAACAAAAAAAAAAAAAAAAAAAAATATATATATAAACTTCATCTAGGCTCTTCCAGTAACTTCCAACTTTAAAAGTAATTACCTTCTGATGCTTGCTCTACCCCTACTTCTATCCACAATAGTAAAATTGTTCCCAATCAAATTACTGTTTTTGTACCTTCTGATTTAGTTTTGAAAATTGCTAATGATGACTTTTCATGCTGTTACCCCAACTTCTATTGCATACATCCCTTTAGGAAATGGTTCTAAAAACTTTCTTATTAAAACGCAATTTAATCAAGAGAATCTTCCAGTTTCTAATTTGGATACTACCTATATTACCTGGTGATTTCACCTATCAAATAAAGACATTTTAACTTGTAACATGTAATTGACGTTCTTGAAGAAGGTAGATATATCTAATGGTCTAATTATAAGCAAGGGTTTTGAGTCTTTAATTAACAAACACTTATGCTCTCCTCTTGAATCTAATAATTTACTTTCTGATCATCACTATGGATTTCAATCGCCTCATTTTACAGCTGATACTACCATTTATTCCTGCCTTGATAAGAACGCAACACTCTCTGATTGCTTGAAGGGGGCATTTGAGCTTAAAAAGGATCTCACTTCTGCTACAGCATTAGGCTCACAGTGGCTGGTGAACTTTAACTCAAAGAAAACTTAATTTTTTTCAGCTAATCGTTATCGCCATAATCTAGATCTTCCTATATTTATTAACAGTAATGTACTCCATGAGTCATCTACCCTTCGTCTTCTAGGATTAACTCCTATTTCCTATCTTTCTTGGAAACTGTATATCAAATCCATTGCAAAATTAGCATCTGCTAAGATTGCATCTCTTTATCGAGCTCAACACTTTCTTACTCTGGACTTTATTCTTTATCTCTATAAATCTCAAATCTTTCCTAGTATGAAATACTGTTGCCCCATCTGGGGCGGATCTTCCAATAATGCCCTTTCTCTTTTAGTCAAGGTTCAAAAATGCATTGTAAACATAGTTCACATTGTCGTAATGTTGCTTCTCTTTCTCTTTTCTACAAATACTATAATGGGCACTGCTCTAAAGAGCTAGCGTCTCTTGTGCCATCTACTGAAATTCATTCTCGTGTTACTCGTCATTCAATTAAGTCTTATCCTTTTATTGTGACTGAAATTGTAATAAAGTTGCAAAGACAAATAAATTTCGAAAAAAAAAAAAAAAATCAAAAAGAAAAGAGAAATGTTGTTAACAAAACCTCAGATTAGAGGGTGACACAAGTTTATTAACAAAAATTAAAAATAAAAATAATTATAGAATAACAAGACCTGCCGCTGTAGCCAACCATTGTCCCACTGTCATAGTGTTGCTTCTCTTACTCTTTTCTACAAATACTATAAAGGGTGATGTTTTAAGGAGCTAGTGAAAGTCCAACAGAACACAAACATACACAAAATGACTGACGGGTACATAAACACAAACATACATATAGTGACTTACGGGTGCGTCAACACCGCTCCAGAGATCCAACAGAACACAAACATACACAAAATGACTGACGGGTACATAAACACAAACATACATATATTGACTTACGGGTGCGTAAACACAAACATACAAATAATTACTAATCAGTAGATCAACACCGCTGTAGAGGTGAACAGAAGACAGGTATTCATATTATGACTTGTAGATGCACCTACAAAAATATACATATAATGACTCACAAATACCTAAACACAAGGATAGATATATTAATGGTATATCAGTGCAAAAATAGAAAGCATAACTTACCAGTATGTTGTCATGGATGCAGAGGTCCAACAGAAATCAAATATACATATAAAGAATTGTGGGTGCGCAAACACTGCTCCAGATGACCAAACAGATTACAAACATAAAGACATTAAATTGAATAATAATAATAGCAAATATAAATGCAATAAATTGAAGTTGAATTGACATTGCGTCAAAAACAATATTAACAACATTTTTGTTTTTTTCTAATTTCGCCCTCCACATAGCCATCAGCCTTTCCCTCTATCACAACACATTTCATCCTCCACTCTTTGACTAACTCAATATCGTATTTATCCTCAAATCCGTCACATAATATCTCAAACTCGCATTCATAATCAAGTTCATTGTCATCTAAAACACTTACTACGAGCCCTGAATACCATACATCCTTTCCACCTTCATCTACCATTTTATGTTTAATTCTTTTTCCTAAAAACTTTGGAACCCCTCCCTTTGATGTGCCTGCTCTTATTATTTTTCTAGTTTCCAATAATAATTTAGTGTCACCCTCTAATCTGACCTTTTTTTTTAATGTTAACAACATTTCTTGTCTTTCATTATTCTGTCTGATGACTGAACATTTTATTGTATTTGCTCGTTGTTCTGGAGCATCTTTTAAAAACTTAAAAATTGATAGCAGGTTTGTTTTTAACGCCTCTATACCAAATTTTTTGTAATTTTCACCTTTTACCTTTTCTCCTAACTGTAGCCACTTTTCTGGAAATTTTTGCTGTAGTACTTTTTTTCGAAATTTAATTTGTCTTTGCAACTTCATTACAATTTCATTTTCAGTACCTAAGATTTGCTCCAAATTCTCTTTACACAAAATTAAACCACCATCCTTCCCAATTTCTGTTGTCGAAAACTCTTTTTCTTCGCTTGCCTTTTGCTCCTTTACTTCCTTTTCTAAGTTGCGCTTGTCCATCTCATCGATTTTGTACTGCAATATATTTGCTTTTTTTTCTCTGTACTTTCTGATATATCCTTTTCTATTTCGCCTTGCTAGTAAAACTAGCCTTGCCAATTTTTCCTGGGATTTCCCATATATCCAATCAGCTGTTTTGTTATTGTTAAACATGATGACACCAGCTGCAGCTACTGTTGTCATGTTAGGTTTCATTTTTAACCTGCGGTCATAAGAAGCAAAGTCACGTTCAGACACAATGTTAGTACGCGGACAGTTTTGAGTTTCCTCAAGGACACCAACATCTGGATTGTGATATTTCCCTCCAGGCAATTGGTCTCTTAACTGACTCTTGATCATAACTGAACACGAACAACATATAACTTCAAGACATTCTTGTGTTAAGGCATCCAAAAGTGGGTCATTACAGTTAAAAAACAAACAATCAAACAATTCATTCTTAGTGAGATATTTGACATCAAAAAATGTAGAACCACTTAACATTATTAATGCATCAGAAGAACAACAAACAAAATAATTAAACATTTGCAACCAAACGGTATTTAAAGAAAAAATATGACCTTCCTCTTCAATAATACGAAAAAGAGGTCCTGATATCAGTTTATTAAAAATTCCCAGAGCTCTGGTTGAAGAATGAAAAATTATGTTGTCAATACCATGCCTAATTGATTCATGAAGGAAATTTGAACCATCAAGATTAAAAACAAATTCTTTAAGATGATCTTTATGAAAATACGTTGCTCCACCAAGTAAAAATATAATGTTAAACCGATGATGCAGAAATAAAACCATAAAATTTTTTGAAAACTTTTTATGCAAAAATGCCCTCCATTCATCAGCTTTCCCGTTCCGTTGATCGCCATGTCTATAGCTTGTAAGTTTTGAAAGTTCATACAAAATATCAAATCATGATGCATTTGAGAAATTTTTAATTTTTCATTTAAAGGAAGTAGATCATAGTTTTCAACAACAAAAGGCAAAATTGCTTCTCTTCAATGTTTAAATTGGCTAAAAAAACTTGAATTAACTATGGTGCCATCTGTCATCAAAGATTTGAACGAAAAAATAAGCTTCCGAAGATCATCCTCATAGTTTTCCTTTTCAGGAGAAAATATCTGAGACATATCAGTGAGTAAATTTTTTAGCTCTCCAAAATAAGATTGCGCCTCGCCTGAAAACATATCTTCTATCCCAAACGTGTAGCTTCCAGATGACGTTGTGACTTGAAAACTACCAATCTCTCTAAAGTTATACTTTGTGCCATCTGTATGAAGAACATTGTGTGTACTATCCAATATAGCCTCTCTAACCTGTGCTTTTGATAAAAGGTTCATTTCACTAAAAAATTCAGCAGCCAAAGAGTTTTTTTGGAAGTGTGCCACATGAAATTCCAGCCATTTTTTGTAGTACAGTTCTGATAACTGATTCAACATTGTTAACAGAAACATTTTTACTTAAAAGGTCATAATATACAGAGCGAATTTCATCATTATATCTACCTTCTTCAAAAACATTAATTACATTTTTTTCAAAAAAGTTAACTCTTTCCTTCAGCTCTTCTGAAAGATTTTCAAAGTAATTTAAACTCTCCTTTAAGATTGAATCATTCGTTTCATCAGATGTTTTCAAAACAGTGTTTTCAATTTTTTTCTTAAAATACCATGCCTTTTGTCTATCTGATTGTGAACGTTTTCTAGCCAAATCAATTTCTTTTTCTAATCTAAAATTTTTTTGCAACAATTGGTTAATCCTACAATCCTTTCTAACTTCTATTTTGTTGACATTTCTGACATTGTATTTTGACAAGATTGCTTGATATTTTCTTTTATATTCATTACATCTTTTATTAATTTGTCTATTTTGTAATTTAAGATAATTAATTCTCTATTCTGTTTGTATTTTTTTATTTGATAGGCCAAATCTCCTGATAATGTAGGTAGTTTTTTATCTGAATTGGAAACTGGCAGATTCACTTCATTAACTTGTGCTTCAAGAAGAAAATTTTCAGAATCATTTCCTAAAGGGGTGTATACAATATAGCTTGGGGTAACAGAACACAAAAAATCATCATTAGCAATTTGCAAGTTCAAATCAGAAGATACAGAAACAGTAATTTGATTTGGAACAATTTCACTATTGTGGATAGAAGTTGGGGTAGAACAAGCATCAGAAGGTGACAAACCAACAACATCCGGAAAAGCACCAATAAAAGATAAAGCAGAGCTTAAAAAATACTTTGTTAAATCAAAATTTTTGGCACAATTTACTTTTGCAATAAAATCTTTTGACTTTTGAAGGCACTTGATCAGTATAACTCTAGATATAGGGTATTTAAACAAGGATGTAAAAAATACTGAAAGATTTGGCCATGTCAAGTTAAATTTATCTTTTTCTTTACAAATTTGTAAAAAATGGCGATTGGTTAAAACAAAATCTGGATTTTTGAGGGATACAATGCCTCCATTAATATTAAGATAATCCATAACAGTGTCAGATACTAAAATTAAAATTAAACTTAATTTAAGTGACATAAAGAAAAATAAGGGGTGGATTATTTTGGTTTCAATAAATTGAATTAATAAAATAAAAAAAATTTGTGCTACAGTATTCCTAATTTATAATTTTGACTTACTTTCTTGACTTATAGATGGAGCAACCATTTTGGTGAGACTATTGTTAATGTCAACACCTAAAAAAAAGGAATTAAAATAATTATTACAAGAGTTCATAGTATTTAATCAACAAACAAATAGAGGCAAATAAATATAAAAAGATATAAAGAATTTCTTACACAACTCCATTTTCATAAGCTTTTGTTGAATACTATTTTTAGGTTTCTGTTTTGAAAAAAACAGTTTAAATAAGAGCAATCTGTAGTTAAAATAGTAAAAATCAAGATTTTAACTTTCTTGAAGAATGCAGACCTTTTACCTGGGAAAAAGTAAAAGATGTATTTTCATTTGATTAAAATTTTAAGAATTATACTTTCACTTTCAATTTAATTTTCATAATCTAACCAAAACAAACGCAAAAATCAAAACAGATAACGTCATTAAATACGCGAACAAAAGCATATATATATACACATAATTTATATATGCAAATCCTAAGTACCAATTCTTTAGGTAAACTTAAGTAAATACTTGTTTTAAATAGAGGAAAGGCTAAACTTGCAATTTCCACCTGGACGTTTTTCAAAAACACTTTTTTTTTATATAAATCAACCTTGAAGTTTTTAAACGCTGAGAACTAAAATTTTTTGTATAAATGTTAAAAAACGTCCAGATTCCATTAGATTCCTCGTCCTTTTCTTAATAAATATGGAAAGTTTCATAAAAATTAGATGTGTTTAAGATCTTAGGAATCCTTACCTTCAAAAGCTTCGTTTAAAAAAAACGGTCTCAAGATATGGGTAATATATAAATGAAGCCATACAAAGCTTAGTACTTTCTATATATGGTTGGAAAGTGAGTATATTTTGAAATTGAGTAAACTAACTGATGCAAAAAACCTCAAGGCGCTGGCTTAACCATACAAAAAGATATAACAGAGCAAAGTTTATGAAAATTACGTGTTTTTTGTCAAACGTCAAATGTTTTTTGTTAAGCCGTGGAATTGCTACCTATATGGTGTTAAAATATTTTTTTGGTGATATTTTATGATTTATGCTAATTTATTTCACTAAAAGTTTAACAGATTTTTCATAAATATTACTTTAGAAAGTATTTAAAAAATGCTAAGATGTTATAATAAAAAAATAAAACCCAAGTACAATGCTGATAGTTTGGAAAGAGCAATTGTGTTAGTATGTGAGAAAAAAAAATACTATTTATCATGCTGCTAAAGAATGTTCTGTTCCTAAAGAAACATTGAGACAAAGAATAAAACAACAAGAATTTAATGCAAACAAACGTGAAGGTTGAAAAAATGTGCTGAGTGATAATGATGAAACTGTGATTGTAGCTGCAGCGCAGTATTGTCAAAGATATGGTCTTCCATTAGATTCTCTTGACATTTGTAATTTAGTAGGTCAATTTTGCACAACAATGAGGATAAAAACTACTTTTAAAAATGGAATTCTTGGAAAAGATTGAATAATTTCATTTAAGAAGCGTCATGTTGATAAACTTCGATTACGCAAACCTGAAATACTTACATTTTCAAGAGCTAAAAGTTTAACACATGAAGTTGTAGATAAATTTTTTACTATTTTCCACAAATCACTTAACGAAGAGAGTATTTGTAGATCCAAAAAGCAAAGATGCCTATGAACTGGCTGGTTCTTCTGGTAAAGCTATGTACTCTGTGCTGTTCTGTGTGTCTGCAGATGGAAGATATCTTCCGCCATTTGTTGTTTTTAAGGGATAAGGCTATCTGTATTCTAAATGAGTAGAAAATGGACCACCAGGATGTGCCTTTGGGGCAACAGCAAGTGGATGGATGCAAGACTTTCTGTTTGAAAACTGGTATTTTACTTGAATTTTATAATTTTCACTTTTTTATTTTAACTTTTTTTTCTTTCCTTTATTTTATTAATGTATTTACACTGAATAGCCTTTGTTGTTCTTGAAGGCGGTACAAATAATTCAATAGAAGTAAATGCATTCTTTGTTTAGGTTTGTCGAACACTTCATACCATTTGTTGACCAAGATCAAAAACCAATACTCCTGCTTTATGACGGTCATGGAAGTCATTTAACATATGGTACTATAAAAGCGGCCATGGACAACCATATCCAAATTATTTATCTTCCACCAAATTACTCACACGCATTACAACCGTTAGATGTAGCTGTCTTTGGACCATTAAAGAATGAGTGGAGAAAAATTTTAAAGCAGTTTGCAAGAGAAATACAACAAAAAAATATTGATAAGACAGCTTTTACAGGATTATTGAAACAATTGTGTCAAAGACTCTCTCCAGCAAATGCTATAGCAGGATTTCGTGGTACAGGTATCTCACCATTAAGTAAAGAAAAGATGGAAACAAGAATAACAGGTATTGACTTTCTCAATCAATCACCTGAACGTTAAAGCCCTAAATCTCCAAGAATACAAACGCCAAGATCAGCTATGCGAGAAGCTTTAAGGTCAATCATATGTCCTAATGTATCTGCAGAAACTGCAGCAATAATTGAACACCAAAAACAAAAAAGGAAGCAAAATGTGGAGAACTCCTTACAAATGAGAAAGTCAAACGACGGTTACTTGAGTAACAAAAAGTCAGAGAGGAAAAAAACAAAGTTAAAAAAAAATGTACAAAAAAAACTATTACCTTTACTGAAGTATCAAAGAAATACCAAAAAAGATCTAAGAAGTGCCCAAAATAGTAGGAAGGTTACCATAAAAGTGCAATCATCAAAAAAGTAGTTATTTTTTATAAAACTTTATTAAAACATGATTTCTGTTTTAAACCACCATTTTTCTACTTTTATTTGACCGAGTTTTTCATTTTTATTGTTGTGCTGTGTATGTATGCACTTTCTTTTTCAATAAAAATAACTTAAAACTTCTTTTTAAAATAAAACCTTGTATGTATACTATAAAAAAGGTGCGTACATATAGAATGTATGTCAGATTTTTCATAAGCAGCAGTATTTTAAACCAGAACTACCAATATTTTATGTAGACCCACATTACCCCACGTAGTAGGGTAATGTGGGCCTATATAGGCATCTTTGAATAAAGGCTCCTCAGACTTATTGATAGTATTTTAAGTAATAGTTTTTTGTTAAATTTATTTAGTAGGATGTCCAATCATGATTTTAAGACATCTTTTGTCAGAAAGCCGATACCTTAACATTGTTTTTTTTTAACTCAAAGTCAGAAATAGGTAAAAATAGGCTCAGATTACCCCACCTTACCCTATTGTAGCTAGCGTCATATTGTAATCAAATCGCTGTTTAAAAAATTTTGATATGTAGCAATCAAGCAGTTATAGATTTGTAGATATTTTGTCGCTAGTTACAACGCTACAATATGTAGCTAGCGATTTCTACAAGATTGCAATGTTTAAAGTTCAATTAATCTCATAATTATAATAGATTCAGAACTAAAAATTGAATTTTTATAGATGCTATAGACATTACAAAAAAAAAAATCGCTTGGAAATTGCTATATAACTAGTCGCTACCTCATTTCCCACCGGGAGATGTGCTTATTTATGGAATAGCTTGCGTAGCAAATTGGTTAGTGCACAATCTGTTAACAGTTTTAAACCAGGTTTTGATTGCTGAATGAGCAGCAATCAAATTTAATGACAATTGTTTGCTGTTTACTTTGAAAAATATTGGGTAATTAATACAAAAATTTGGGCATTATGTCATTGTGTGGATCAAGTCATAAATTCAAATATTTATATGGAGTTTTTCCAAAAAGTTTTTAAGTACAGTTACCTGCAAGGATAACAAAAAATGTATAATTTCTTTGTCTTTAGAGACAAATAAAAAGATAATAAAATTAACAAAATAATAGATCAGCTATAAACTGATATAGTGCATTCTAGGCACATTATCATACATAAATTGTACATAGTTGTAGGCAAGCCTACAACTATATAGGCCATGTATATAGTTTTACCATGGACGATGAAGTAGCGGGGCTAGTACATTCAGAAATCAATACAGGCTTTTAAAACACCAAAAATCGGGTGAATCAAATAAAGTTTTTACTAGTTTAATTTTTTCGTTTGCCGGATGTGGAATATCCGTTTGTCGGATTTCCACATCCGGATATTCCATAAGTTTTAATACAATCAAATTAAGGAGCTATTTTTGTATTTTGCCGATCGCATTATTTGAAAAGATCAATTAACTACATTTTGAATAGATCAATTAACTTGTGTGATTAACGCATACGAAGTCCAAAAAAAATATATATATATTCACAAAGGCATTTAAAAGCAAGCACCGTCATCAACTTTTTTTTTGCTGCGAGAGTACTATTATTTAAACCTGATTTGATGTAGTTCTTATTTTATGCAGCTTATCTGATTAAAGTATTTTTCTTCGTTAAGTAAATGAGTAATAAATATTTTTGAGTCCGTAAGTCTAGAAAAACTTAACATTAAAAGAAACCGGAACTAACATGCAAGTTAATAAAATAACAAAATAAAATTTTTATTCAAAATCAATTTAACCTATAATACAAAAAAAAGTCATTCAATCGGAAATAAATTTCCGACAAGAAAGTGGTAAAGTTGTTTTTAATTGAGTTTATGCTCTTGAGTTGTTGCAGGTGTAAATAATAATAGAAAATATTTTTCTCGTTTATGCGTTTCTAAAACTAAATTGACTTAAAAAAATTAAATCATTAAGAAATAATGATTTAAAATTGAAAATGAAATGTAAAATACTTTAAAACATTTTATAAGAAAGCTCTCTTTTTTTTTCTGCTTGTTTACATTTGTCGTCGTTTTTCAAAAACAAACAAACGAAGCTTCTGAAAGAGGATCATAATGATCTTATCATCAGAACCTTTTACAAGTTTAAAACCTTTTTTACATCAAAACATAAACAAGAATAACAGATTACAATAAATCGGGTTATAAATTAAAAACATAAATCTAAAGAAGAACCTAATGCTATATACAGGGTCAGACTGGCATTTAGGGGTCCAGGGGGAGACATAGATAGGGCTCTTATGTAGCAAAAAATTTAGCAAAAATAAGTTAAACCCTTAAATACATAGCTTTTTGTTGAAAGAGTATTGGAAATTTCTAATAACGTGCATGCATATTTCTATATCTTTGACCATGCACTCCGTCTATCAATTTAATCAACACGTTTAAAAAAAAAATCCATGTGCAAGATTTTAAAAACCTAGTAATCCTAAAATGCCGCGTCGCACCACTTTATTTTCTGCACATTATCGTCATGCTATAATAGATTTATTGTTCTTGTAACCAAATACGATATTTTATTTTATTGTTTAAAGAACATATAGCCATTAACACAAAATTATTTTAGTTTTATAATATGTTAAATATTTTATTTATTATAATATAAAATTTTTTAAATTAAATATATAAAAATATTCTAAGAAATTTTTTTTATAGGAAAATGAGGAACTTTTTAGATTAACCCATTTTACCGTATTTAAAGCTGAACTCCAATTGTATTTCACTATATATTTTTTATAAATACAAAAAAGTGAAACATAATGTTTACTAAGAAATAATAATATTTTAGATAATTAAATCTCCAGCCCCATTAAATATTTCTGGTTGGGAAGCACTTGCTTCCTATGGTTGGGAAGCCTGGCTTCTTATGGTTGGGAAGCACTGGCTTCTTATGGTTGGGAAGCACTGGCTTCTTATGGTTGGGAAGTACTGGCTTCTTATAAGTCAGTGCTCATTGTTATAATTGTTATTACGTTCTGAATGTCATAATAAAATAACCATCAAAAGGAGGGGGCCCAAAAATAATTTGGCACCAGTGCATTACTATCCTCTCTATGGCCCTGGGCTTATATAAAACAAATATGCATGACTCGATAAAAACACGAAATTTAATGTTTTTCTGTATTAAATTAATTTTTCAATTTCTTACTCAAGATAATTTACTCTACCACTAATAAATGATAATATAAGGCTGTTTTACAATATCTTTGTATATTTTATTAAGTATTTCATATTTTAATTGTAAAAATAACCATATTTAATGTATTGCCTTTGCAAGCCTGATGCATATTAACAATAATAAATTATTATTAATTTGTATTTTTATGTATTTTATTTGTGTATCTTGATTTATAGTGAGGCCCAGGACTTTGAGACATAGCAGAGACCCGGGGGAATACCCAACTTCCCTCGCCCGTCCAACCCTGGTTATATACAATAAAAAAGTTGGATTTTTTCGTCAGAACCTATATAAATATATAAATACAATATATAAATATTTATATATATATATATATATATTTATATATTGTATTTATATAGTTATTATAAAGAGATACATAACGTATTTACTTTGTATATATATATATATATATATATATATATATATATATATATATATATATATATATATATATATATATATATATATATATATATATATATATATATATATATATATATATATATATATATATATATATATATATATATGTATATATATATTTATATATTGTATTTATATAGTTATTATAAAGAGATACATAACGTATTTACTTTGTATATATATATATATATATATATATATATATATATATATATATATATATATATATATATATATATATATATATATATAAAGTACTTAAATATATTATCAATAGTAGGGTGATTCTAAAAACAACTTTTTTTAAAAATGTCTGCTGATATCCCTTAAATGTTTTCTATATAACAATATAATACTGGGTTTAAAAAGTTTTTGAATAAAGAAATATTTTTAGGAGTTGCTACGGTCCCTCGAACATTAAATCTGTCCCTAATACTATCAAAGAAAGAGTTTTTCAAATGCCATGTTGGGTCTCAAATAAAGGAAAGTTATATAAAAATTTCAAAAATATGAATCCTTTTATAATTAAGTTATTATTTTAGATTTTAGTGAACAGAAAATGACGTTTTTTAACTAAAAATGAAAAATAGAGAATTTAACAAGATTTTTTGATTATAATTTTTATTATTGATGTTTTTTTATAAAAAAGTTTATTTTAAGTTTATTTTTAAAGTCGTAAAAGTATTGGATATATCAAAATTAGGTATAATCATTTGATTCCAAAGATATGGTTCTTGTAATGCAAAGTATGTTTATTTTGATTTTCGATATTGAGATTTTGTGTATATGTGTTGTAATAGCTGATTAGGGAATACCTTTTCCTTTTAAATGAACTTTTGTTGTTGTTATTTTTTCATAACCTCATTATTTATTGTTTTAAACTTAAAGATGTTTATAAATGCTTTCTTTGTCACTTGACAAATGCAATGTTGATTTTTCGATTAATTTAAAAAATTTTGTCAGAAAATATGTCAAATATTATTTTTGTTCTTTTAAGAATGACTAAACCTAAAAAAATAACTATTAGGACAAAATGGAAAGCAGAAGGTTTAAAAAAGGCACTATATTTTGTTAGAACTGGAAATTCAGTAGCGGCAGCATCGCGAGATTATAAAATTTCTTAAAGAACTCTCAGAGACTATTTAACGAGAAAGGATAGATCACCAAAACGTAAACTAGGTCGAAAGTGCATTATTCCCGAAACAGTAGAATTTGAGTCGAAGCAAAGAGTATTTTTGTCTCCAAGAAATAGAATTTGATATAACAAGAATATAACTTATGCAAATGAAATATGTACTCAAAAAAATCAGCCACATTGTTTCAAGAATGAAATTGCTAGTACTTATTTTAATAGTTTTTATTTTTTATTTTTTATTCGAATTTAAAAATTAATCAAAATCAGTTTTGCCCATATATATAAATGAAATAGTAAAATTAAAATAACTATAGTTAAATAAAAATAGTTTTATGCAAAGATTGACTTCCAGTATTTCTCAGGCGCCATCCTGATGTTGGTCCTAGGAAATGTGAAAGTTTGAGTTATGGCAGGCTAATGCGATTTAATGCTGAAACTTTTTAAAACTTTTACAATCTTGTTGATAAAGTCAACGAAAAACTAAATTTGGCACACCATCCTGAATTGATTTACAACGTTGATTGCAATTAGCAATGACTGGCACTAATGTAGTAATGGTAAAAAAAGGAGTAAAGCCTGTACACATAGTTACTCATGCAGATAGAAAAGAAACTGTTACTGTAGTTGCATGTACTGATTCGACTTATGATTTTGTATAAAAGAAAAAATTCGAAGCATGAGTACGGGGATAATTTGCCACCTGGAGGCATTTTTCGCATGACTTCAAAAGGATATATTACTAAGGAAGAATTCTGTACTTTTTTGCTAGAATGCGTTGGAAGACAAAGCAAATGGATGTTTTTAAACATCCATTTGCTTTGCCTTCCAACGCGTTCTAGTCACTAACTTCAACCTCTAGACAAAAGCGTTTTCAAACCATTAAAAACTTACTGGAATGTTTCCATTAATAATTTCCGAAGAAACTTTCCTGGATGATCACTGTCAAAGCTGCAATTTTCACTATTATTTACTGAAGCATGATTGCGTACCGCTACACCAGCAAATGCCATATCAGGATTCAGATCAACAGGAATCTATCCTTTCAACCCTAATATTATCCTCCAAGTAGCTTTTGCACCCAGTGAAATTTCTAATTGCATAAACGTCAAAAATCCTGATGTTGACAAGTTTAGTACTTTGGAACCTGGATTTTCAGACCCTGCATCTAGTATCCGTTCAACAATTCCATCACCTAAAATAATTAGAAAAGTAAAAACTAGAAGATCATTAAATTGTTGTTGTTGTTGTTGTTGTTGTTGTTGTTGTTGTTGTTGTTGTTGTTGTTGTTGTTGTTGTTGTTGTTGATTGAAATTTTAGTTGCGGATAAAGTTACTGAAACGCCCAGGCCAAGTCAAACAAAAATGGCCATGAAACATAATTTGAAAATAACTCAAAAATCATCGAAAAAAGAAGTAAGAATGACGAAGATACGTTTTGTGGTGATTGCGGACTCTTTTACAACGACAAAAGAAAAAAGATGACTGGATTCAATGCGTTGGATGCAAAACTTGGTTCCATGAGCACTGTGACACAGAAAGCATCATAAAAAAAAGATTATGCACTTTGTGCAAAGTAGGGTGTACAGCAAGTAGCGAAAGTGACTAAACGATTAGATTTGTAACAAAAAGTTAAATAAATAACATGATTTTATGAATAATGATTGATTTTTTATTCGTTTCTTTAACGTAATCTGCGTTATTAATAACGAAATATATAAAAAAATGTGGGTGGAGATATTGGGCGCATATGAGACTTATATCACCATTAGTACCGTTTTAAGAAAAATGATATTTCCTTGAAATTATTTTAGGTGTGAGCAACAAATCTATAATATTTCTAGAGCTAAATAATCTTACTACCTAATCAAAAATAGATTTTTTCAAAATGTAGAATTTGCATAAAAATAATCAACTAAATATAAAAGGGTCGTGTTATTAGACTACTTTACCCTATGTGTTAATAAATGAGTAATAAAGTTGCGCAATCCGTTACTTTCAGATATTTTTGAGCAAATATAGTCAATATGTGGTTTTCATGTAATATTCTCGTTGAGAATCACTCCTAAAAATTTTGTAACAAAATCTCTTATTTCAATCTTTATTTCATCTTTATTTCAACTTCATCAATAAATGTTTTGGGCCATGTTGGGATAAATTTGTGATGTTTTTAAGAGAGAGCGAATGGAAAAAAATCTATTTGGTTTTATTAATATTAAGAGTTAATTTATTACATCTGAACCAAGTAGATATGTTTTAAGTTATCATTCATTGTAGAAAAGAGTTTGAATATATTTAGTCAGGAATAAGTTGGTGTCGTCGGCAAACATGCTTTATTTAACCATTTTTATAGATAAAGAACAAAACTAATTTTTTTTCTACTATTTTTTTTCCTAATAAATTTATTCATTGTAATTTTATTTTGCCATTTTGATCAGTGATCAATAAAATAGAAAATTCGGCGGTTTTACCCAATATTTTATAATAAAAGTGGTTTATATATTTGTAAAGCCCTAACACAGTGCTAGGTGGGATTAATTCCATAGTATGCGATTTTGATTTTAACCTTGTAAATGATTAAATATGTGATCATTCTAGGTAGTTGCAGTGACTTAACTAACTACTTGACTACTTTTCTGATATTAATTCTTAATTGATATCAATTCTTAATTGATATCAATTCTTAATTGATATCAATTCTTAATTGATATCAATTCTTAATTGATATCAATTCTTAATTGATATCAATTCTTAATTGATATCAATTCTTAATTGATATCAATTCTTAATTGATATCAATTCTTAATTGATATCAATTCTTAATTGATATCAATTCTTAATTGATATCAATTCTTAATTGATATCAATTCTTAATTGATATCAATTCTTAATTGATATCAATTCTTAATTGATATCAATTCTTAATTGATATCAATTCTTAATTGATATCAATTCTTAATTGATATCAATTCTTAATTGATATCAATTCTTAATTGATATCAATTCTTAATTGATATCAATTCTTAATTGATATCAATTCTTAATTGATATCAATTCTTAATTGATATCAATTCTTAATTGATATCAATTCTTAATTGATATCAATTCTTAATTGATATCAATTCTTAATTGATATCAATTCTTAATTGATATCAATTCTTAATTGATATCAATTCTTAATTGATATCAATTCTTAATTGATATCAATTCTTAATTGATATCAATTCTTAATTGATATCAATTCTTAATTGATATCAATTCTTAATTGATATCAGAGAAGTAGTCACTGCAACTAGCTACTCTAGTAATGCAAGAAAATCCAAAAAAAAATGTTTTTATGCCTAAAAAATTATTTCTTTATGTTTAAAAATAATTTAGATTTATTTTTATACAACCACTCTAACCACTGCGTCGTGGCTTCTTAACGTTTAAAGTTCTATAGAATGTATTTAAACTAAAGCAAATTTCATATTTTTTGTTGTATCTTGTTGAATAATGTATGGTTAGAAGGGTATTGCGATATATATGTTTGGTTGGAATCGTCTTAAGCTACTCTTTAATATTTTACAAAGAAAAAAAAAGAGAAAAAAACTTAACCAAACTAAGCACCGGCATATAAACGAATAGCGAATAGTAATTTGCTAAACTTCGGTATAAAAGTTAAACGAATATTCACTATTCGACTTTGTTTAACTTTAATTGGCAAAGATAAAGAAACTTTGCCAGTGCTTAAACAAAACCCTTTAATGCTTGAAAAATTTACATTTTCTTTTTTATCTTAATAGTTTAAGGAATAAATAATCCCAAGATCAAGTTTTAACTTGATCTTGGTATTATTTATTATAGGTACCAAGATCAAGATTTAACTTGGTGATTTTATTTCTGATTTGAATAATTCTTTATAGTCCATTTCTTTTACATTGAAAAACTATTAATTCTGAAAACTCAAGCATAAACATTAAATTCCTTTGCAAGTTGCAGCTAACTTTTTCATCTTTGAAAATATACTCCATTCCAGGTTATTTAGTAAAGTTAGGCCGAGACCTTTTATATATTATAATGACCAATACAATGGTATTGTATAATTGTATTATTATTTTCATAACTTTTGTTCACAGAATATGAAAATTTTTAAGCTACTTTCTTCAAGTTAACACCCAAAGTTCAAAAACCACCTGATTTTTGATGTAATCGTAAATTCATACGTTTGGCATAATTAAATTGATAAAAAATAAATGCTTTTAAACTTTCTTTTCTGTCTTTCTCACACAAACACACCAAAAGTTAATACATTTTCTGGTAGCCACTGCATATTAAAGTGCAGCCTTAAAATTAACATACTATATTAAGGTTTATCAAACACAAATGACCAAAATTAAAATTAAAATTATAAAATTCTCATAAAATTTTTGAGACAGATATACTTTGGCCACGCATACAAAAAGTAAAAATTCTGCTCATTTTTACATTAAGTAATCAATGTAATTATGCACCATAAAACTGATGATCACCGAATTAAATCTCAATTATACAAGTTTAAAAAACTATAATTTATTTTATTTATAAACAAAATACACACACTTTATATTCAATACTTTTTTTATATGGATTTATTAGTTTGAGTAAGACACAAAACTCTTTCCCGTTATTTTAAACCTGTTCCATGTTTTATTTTGCTAGAAAGAGAATTTTAAGTTTTGCGAAATTCGTAATTCGAGGGTTAATGTTATGAAACATAAACATTCAAGTATGTTAAAAATTCAAGCTAAACATATTCAGGAATTGTCGGACTTTTAAGAGAAAACTTTTTAGGATAAATTTGTGAAGATATTAACTCGCCATTTGCCGTGCATTTTTGTTGGTATAACTTTTTTGTTTCTTCCGCCTAAAGCAAATACAAACCCTATAAGTAAAAAAAAAAGAAAAGCAAAAAAATACGAAAAAATGCAAGACTCACATAGTTCTGTCTTAACAATTCAAGTTTTTCAGCTTTCAGCGTTTTAATTTCGTCCTTTAACATCTCAATTTCAGTCAAATTATGAGCTAAATAAAACAAAAGATACATTTATTAAACTAAATGTAAAAATATATAAAAAGTAAATAAGTAATATATAGTATATAACTAATATATAGTAAATAAATATATACAAATTATATCAAATAATAAGATAGAAACAAGGATTAAAAAAACCTGCCAGAAATATATAATACTCTTACAACTGTTATTGTTACTTTCAGCTTTAATATCCGCAGCAGATAAACCCTGAAAACAAAAACTTTTTTTTGGAGATAACATGAAAATACATGAAGTTAAGATTTTAAATTAACTGTTAGGATTTCTGAAACCTTATTTAAGGTCCTGTAAAAATTAGAGAACCTTTTATTTTGAATATCTCTCAAAGAATTCTTAGGTAAAAAATGACTTTCTTTTAGGTAACTTTTAAAGATTTCAAGTTACTTTAGGTAACAAAATGATTTTCTTTTAGGTAACTTAAAGGGTTTAAAGTTTTTTTGTCTACAGTTTAATGTTTTCGACTACCAATTACGAAAAAAAAAATGAAAAAATAACAATTTATGGAAAAAATTTTATTTACAATTTGTAAATTGCAACTAAATGTATTTACGAGGACAAACGCATTTACAGAAGCATTAAAATATTCCTGTGTTAAAAAAGATTTATTGACTAAAAATAGATACAACTGCATACACACATATATATGTATATATGTATTTATACACACATACATATATATGTATATGTGTATTACAGTATGTTGGGTTTAATGTTAATACATACCATTGGATTATAATGATCACTTGATATATGTTGCGGTAGTGAATTTGGAACATTTAAAGAATTATTTAAATCAATAACATCAAATAACTCATTTTTAAAAAAACGAGAAATTGACTTGCTTTGTTGATCTTTCGTGTGGTCTTCTTTGGTTTGCAATAGAGGAGTGAAGCTGTAACTTTTTTCCGTAGAGTCTTGATTTATAATTTGCTTATGTGCAGAAGGCTGACAATGGTTACTAAAAAGCATTAGATATTTGGTTCATTAAAAACATTCTCATGTGTATCATGTCTTAGCAACTGCAATTTTGGCAGAAAATAACAATATAACTTAGCAACAACAGATGTTTAACCATCTATAACTTATGAAATGTTTATACAACAAAAACATTTATTACTTTTTCTCTTTTTTCACTTTTTTTCTATCTTCCTTTGTTTGCAATTTTTTTATCTAAAAATTTATTTTATCTAAAAATTATTAATTGTACTAAGTCAAAATATTATACTTTAGCAAAATATTTAAAATTCATTTATATAAAATTGATTTAAATACTTATGTAAAATACCTTATATGAAGAATAGTTTTTAGACAAGTTATTGAAGAATATAAAAGTTTTATACAAATAACAAAAATAACAAAAAAATTATTAAGTAATTAAGAAAATCTTTGTAAGAACTCCAAATCTTACCAAGCCATCTTTCTTGTCACAAGAATTAATAAAACTGATGTCATTTAAAGACAAAGATACTCCTGATAACTTTGATGATGATAGTGAACCAGAAGAAGACGAAGAAATACTTCTTGCACGAGAACTATTTCGAATTGCTGAGCGAAAAGAAGATAGTAAACCTGAATTTTTCAAAGGAGCAAAACTAACAGAAGGTGATGAAGCAAATTCATCTGACAATAGCTTTTCATTTTTTGAAATCATATCACTGACAAGTTTTTGAAAAAGTGTAGTCCTAGTACGCCTCTAATATACAAAACATTTTGATTGGTCACTGATTTTTATACAATAACTCGAAGAAAAAAATTAATTATAAAGACTTATTTACACTTACTGAAAGCTTTAAGAAATTTTCACTTTTAATAGCAGCTGCTTCTGCGTTTAAAATTTTTGTGAGCAGAAATTCTCGAAATTCTGGTCCTTTTTTAAATATAGAAGGATAAGGTAATACAGGAGAAAACTTTGGAACTCCTCCTTTTGCTACAACTGATACCTTATAATAGGTAGAAGCAGTATTTGCCTCCTCAACTTGCACAACAATGAAAACATGAAGAAAATGTGATCTTATGGATGATGGGTTAAATGGAGTATTTTGATCTTGAAATATAATGGAAACAACATCATTGCCAATGTGACGCTTACGACCAATATTTTGTGTGTCTCTTGAACAAAATGGTAGCAGCGTTGAAACATGAAACATAATTTCTCTAAAAGTAATACAATTAAAAAAAATAACTTAGCAGGAAAAAAAAATAGCAGTTGGCCTCATTATCTAAAATAAAGCGAAAGGCCACATCTTTTAAAACAATTTTTACTTTTTTAAAATCATCTAAGTTACTTTTATGCTGTTTTAAAACAAAATAAAAGTAACTTGAATAATTTTAAAATTAAAAAAATGCACTTTTACAAAGTTACTTACTTGTCTTGATATTCGGTATAGTAAGAATGGTTACCACTGAAGCCAGCTTTTGTGTCTAAACCGCCGCGATATTTAGGAAAATCCTTAAGTTCTATACAGGTTCCCATCATGTCTAGAAACTCTCGAAAAGCTGTGCTGTCATCTTGATTTTGCAGAAACTCATTCTCATTGACCTTAACAAATAATTTAAAAATAATTTAAATAAAAAATTCATCTTTGACCAAATAAAAAATTTTTTCAAGTTAAAATTTCTTACCTGACCAAACTTCTGATAAATGACACCAATTTTATAGCAGTTGGTTACTGAATGTTCATCAAACTTCATAGTTTCTTCACTAGCTCGAGGATATGCAATTGGATGGAACCGTTCAACATCAACATCATCATTCAATAAAATCTAAACACCAAAATTCTATATATTATCCTGTTTGTAAATTTATAGAATATTTACAGCACAACTATAGCATAACTTATTTATAACTAATAAATTATTAAGTTTAACAAATTTCTTTGATAATTCAAAAGTTTTTGTGAATAACATAGATACAATAATTATCATAATGAAACATAAAATAAATGATTTACACAAATTTATAAAATAACCATATTCAAAATATTTGAAATTAATTTAAAGATTATTATTTACCTTTAAAAAATCTCTTGGTCCTGGCATATCACTATCAAATTGACTAGCTTTAACAACTTCACAAATGCTTTTATCTTTCAACCGTAAAATGACATTGTAATGATCTTCATCTTCATTTTTTACAGCTTTATTGAAGGCAACTGACAACAACACTTCTCCATGTTTTCCATCAATTGCAGCAAAATTTATATGTTCCTAACAAATTTCATCAGTTTCATTTTAAAAAAAATTATTTATTCAAAAAAATCCCATTAAATCAATAAACAAATCAGGGTTTTGGTAAGGAGTATAAATTATCTACATAATTATGGATGCTAAACAAGCAAATTGATCATCATTAAAACACACCAAATTGCAGATATTAGAGTTGTCAATAAAATACTGAACTTGTGCAAATAAATATTTCACTAAAATAAATAATTTATAAACATGCATACACACACTACAAGCATTACATGCATCATCTGCACGGTATTCTGTCAATTTTATATAGCCATTAGAACCTTCTAAATGTTTTTTTACAAGTATATTATGCATACAAACTAATATAATTAATATAATAATATTAGTATTCATATAATTAATATTATAAATTTAAACCAAAAATACAATCTAATTATTCATTTTTACTATATCATTCTTAAGTTAACAGACAAAAAAAATATAATAATAATAATAAACTTAGTTAAAAATGTTAAAATATCTTCGAGAAAAAGAAGGCTGAAAATTTTTATTCGATTATCTGATTTTAAAACTTGTAAATAAAATAACAAAAAAACATGACAAAAAAACAACAACAATACAATTAATAATCAAATTAAAGATTTAAAACAAACTTCTATAACACCTTCATTATCTAAAACTTCTAGAAAAAAAAATTTTTTTAACTACTTTTTATCAATTATAATTAAATGAAAAATATATCTAAATTTTTCAAAACTAAATCAGGGACCTAGTCATCACCATGTAACATCACCTGTAAAAAGTTAACTTTTTTTTAATGTAATTGAGGTAATTACTGAATAACTAAGATTTTTATATAATATATCTTTATAAACACATGGATAACTATAAAGATATAATAGTATAAGAATTTTTTACTTTTTAAGTAAACTGTAAATGCAATATTTACAACTGATTTACATAACATGATTAAAATAAATAATAACTTGTTACTTGTTTCACCTTTGCAACATAAATGTTACTTGTTTCACCTTTGCAACATGTCATAAAATTAATACTCATAACTCAAATAAATATCTTGTTACCAAACACATAAAAACTTGTCAACAGTATATCATATAAAAAAATACATATCTAAAATATATATTATGCAATAGGCTCTAGCATCTATGTTTTATAGCATGTATATCTATTAGCAACTATTAAAGATATATAATCTTGCATATCATATCCATAAGCATTAATAATCTTGCATATCTATTAGTACAGCTAATTATATATGCCATATATATCACCATTTATATATATATATATATATATATATATATATATATATATATATATATATATATATATATATATATATATATATATATATATATATATATATATATATATATATATATATATATATATATATATATATATATATATATGTATATATATATATGTATATATATAACTATATCAAACATATAAAATATAAATTTTACTTCACCTTTCCAAAAAAACATTTTCTGTAGTTATAGACAGAATCATTTTCAGTTAGGTTACATTTAGTCATATCTATCGTTGGAAATATAGGATATTTATCTGCATTTCTGAGTGAAACATGGCTATTACCCTCCATCCAATATTCTCCATTTGCTGGAAGCAAAACCATTGGATATGGTGGTCCTCTTTCAAGAGCCTAACAAAATAATTTTAAAATAAAGCAAATACAATGCAACAAAAAAACGAAATTGATAACTTAAATTAAATGTTATTTTAAAAAGAAAATTAAATATTAAAGCAAAAATTTTTAACTAACAAAATTACAAATAGCCTTTTATACATGAGCATATTAATAAATATTATAAAAATTTAGAAATATTAATACTTCATATTTTAACTGAAAATTAAAAATTTTTTAACTTTATTAGAATTAAAGTAACTGTGTTCAAGTCAATAATAGTGCTATTGTATAACAAATAGTAAAAAAAAAATTTTAACATTTTAAACAATCTACAATTACTTCTATTTATATTACTATTTAAAAATACTTAAAACCTGCTTAACAAAATTATCTTCATCACAACTGACAGTTGGTGATTTAATTTCCATGTTTAATTGCTGATGCTGTAATAAATTATACAAGAAAACATTTTCTAAATAAATTTATATATGTATATATATATATATATATATATATATATATATATATATATATATATATATATATATATATATATATATATATAATACATATAAACATACATAAAAAAAAATAAATAAGTAAAAGTGGATAAAAAAACTTAAATGGAAAAAGTAAGTATTGTAGACAAATAATATATACAAAACCGAAAAATCACAAAAATCCACCATTAAAAAAACATCAAGTAAATGCTACTTAACAAAATCACAATAGCATTAGAGATTATCATGGTATTGTACAACTGGATTGCTTAATTCCTTTTTGTATTAAAATATCTACGACAATTGGAAAATTAGTATTCATAATTGACATAAAAATAAAAACTGATTTCAAAAAAATGCCTTTGGTTTTTTTAAAACAAAAGCATAAATATTTTTTACTTATGAACTTACAAATTGTTTAATATTTATAACTTTATTTATTATAAACAAAATGTTTTTAATATAAATGCAACATAAATGCCTTATGGCATTTGTTAATAACCATTAAGTGTCTTTATAACTATTTATGGTAATAACTACATTAACATTTCAAACTATTTAAATTTTAATCTATGATTTTATTGCAAACATAAAAATAATTATTTTTAATACTTTTAAGGTTTAAAAAGAAACATAATGAACACTGACATATTAATATAATAATAACTGACATAACAACTAAATATATTGAAAATAATGATTAAATAAAAATAATGATTGGATAAAAATAGAAAAAAAGTGAAAAAAGTGATTAAATAAAAATAGTATTTGAATAAACTACAAATACATAAGATAAATTAATACAGAATAATTCAAATTATAACTTGTTCCATTAGATTTTCAGGTTTTTATAACTAGAAATTTCAACCAAATTGAGTGAATTAATATTTGACTCCAATAGTTTTTAGAAATTAGATATAAAAATGTCCTTTAATATTTATTTTAATTTGATTTCAAAAAGTTTTTAGTCAAATTACTTTAAATTTCTTACAATAATTAAAAAATCAAATACCAAGTATAAAAGTCAACCACTTAGTCTAACGACGAACTTTTGTCATCATCAGAAAAATATTTTCAATTCAATCATAAGGTAAAAATATTTTCAATTCAAAATCATAAAAGTACCAGCATAATAATATTGAGTTATACTAAACTTGATTATACAAGTAAATATTTAAACCTACATTAAAATGGCAAATCATTCAAGTCAACTACTAGATAAAAACTATGATATGATATCAACAATATTTGTTTTGTTTTATTCATATAATATTACTGTAGAAATTTAACAAAATAAAATAGTTTTAAAAGATGATAAAAATACTTCAGGAACTAAACTCAATATGTTATATAATTTAATTAATGTATTATAAGTCCAGATTCAATATAGTTTATCAGTATATTATATTAATCAACTAATTAAAAATTAAAAAGTAAAAATAAACTGATAAATTTATATATTAAGATTTTGTATTTATTTATCAACATCAAATACAATTTATTAAACTTACAATAAACATGGAAATTTCATTTATTCTTGTTATTCAATGCTTAGAAAATGGATTTTAGAACAATAACTTTTTCTTTATTTTTAATAAATTTACAAATATAAAAATATAGCTAATTGTAACAGAATTCTAAAAATATATATATAAAATATTATATATATATATATATATATATATATATATATATATATATATATATATATATATATATATATATATATATATATATATATATATATACATATACATAACACACAATAATCTTATGCTTATTTAAAAAATTTTAAATATTTACTATTATATTTATTTGCATTAAGTTAAAATAATTTAGAAAATAAAATTAAACATTTTGTTAGTAGAGGAAAACACAGTGAGAAACTCAAATAAGGTTTTAAAACTAAAATAAAGTTTTTATTTCATCATTTAAACAATGTGCAACATAGACTACTGGCAAGATGCAAAACCAAATCTGCAATAAATATAAAATTAAAAGTATTTTTATTAAAAAATCTTCACTATAAATCTGGTTCAACTTGATTATTTTTAAATTAACAATAAATATATAAAATAGATTTAAAGATCTAAAAATCTGTTGCTTTTTATTGCGTTTTTTTTTTTTTTTTTGGTTTTAAAAAGACAATTATGATAACTATATTCAAATTAAAATAATTTATACTACCATATGAACAATTGGTAGGTATCTTATAAAATAAAGCAAATATTAGTTTATAACAGACATAAAATACAACACCTAGTGCACAGTCTTTATGCACAAAATGAAGTAACTTTGACTTACTTTCAAAAGTAATGGTGGCATAGAAGTTCTTTGTTCATCGAGTCTGCCACCCTACAGAATAAAAGAATTTTTTAGAAGAAGCTTACTTCTTTTTATATTTTTGATAAAATTACTGATCAAATTGTTTCATAAAATGATGAGGTGTTAAAAACAGGTGTTTGAAAAAGTGTAAAAAAAAAATAAAAAAAATAAAGTATGAACAAAATGTTGGGAAAAGAAAGAGGTGTTTAACAGAAAAATTAAACATTTCTTACATCATTTTTTTGTAAGTGAAAATTTTGTTTTCCCATTATATATTTTTACTTTTTAGAGTTAATGGAACATTGGTTTCTACTTAAAAAAATAACAATATCAAAATAAATAATGGGATATTACATGATATCACCTCTTTTCTTATTGAATATATTTATAAATTGTAAATAAAAATATCTTATTTTATATTCTAGGTAACACTTAGATAACATGTATACACAACAATAACTGATAAAATGATAAATAGCGCCTGAACAGAAACAAAACTCTATGTTTATTTATTTATGTTTATTTAATGTATTTACTTAAAAACATTAATCACATGTAGTATACCAGTTTCTATACATAGAAAATAAATTAAAACAAACAAAAATATTTTAAATTATTACTGAAATCCATTAGAAGATATAAAAATCAAGAGACCACAAAGATTACTACTGAAATTGACTGATAAAAAAAAAGTTGTATATATATATATATAATTTTTTCCCAACAAAACAAATTACATTTGATAATATAACAACTAATGTTGACAAAACATCATTCAAATAAAAAATATTTCATGACGTCCGATAAAAAAGTAATGCTGACCTGAAATTGGAGAACTTGATCTAAAAATTTATCCTAGAAAAAGTTAGAAAAAAAATTTTTTATTTTGTGTATATAACTTTTAAACATTGTTAAAAATAATAGTACAACTTTTTAATAAACTTTTTTCAGAATAACATTGCAGTGTTTACTTTAACAGATGTCAATTGTTTGACAGGAAATATTGTAATAAAATAAAACTAAACAAAAGTAAAACTAAATAAAACAATAGATAAACAGCACCTTAGTTATAAAAATAGAACAAAAAATTCAGATTAAAAAAAAATTATACTAAAAAGAAGTATATAGTACAACACTTAAATAAAAAAAACTTTCTTATGTAAATAAATATTTTTCTCAGTAATCTTTTATATCTATAAAAAATGTGAATAAAAAAAATTAAAATATTTTTTAGATTTTTATAATTTTAAAATCAAGTTTAAAATGAATTAAAAATATATTGGAAGTATAAGAAAAATGTCTATTATAATATATAAAATAGTCCATTCAAAAGAAGAATTTATAACATATAATTTCCTAATTTAACTTTTATTATTTATTTCCTAATTTAACTTTTATTATTATTTCCTAATTTAACTTTTATTATGTTCAAATCAAAAATTCAAAAAGCTTATTAAATGATGATAAAGAAATTTTAGTTACAAAATTTAATGAATTTCTTATGTTCCAGACAAGGATGAAACAAATTTAATAAATTTCTTATGCTCCAGACAAAGATGAAAAAAATTTAATGAATTTTTTATGTTCCAGACAAGGATGAAATTTTCTTTGACTTGTGCTTCAGTGGTTGATTTTTTCCTCACATAAAAAGTTTTTAGCCTAGATATGCTCTAACTAAAAATCAAACTGAGAAAATCTCAAAATGAATAACATCCGAATGAATAAGCTATTTTATGAAAAGTACTGAAATAGCTATTTGTGGGGTGTGGAAGGAGGAAGGAGCTTCAGTACATCTAGCAAACTTTGAGGGCTTCAGTACATACAAAAACTGAAGGTTTGGGCAGGTACTATACAGATATAACTTGTATTATTGCAAAAGAAAAAATAACAATAAAAAAAATTTTTCTGGAAAAAAAACTCTGTGTGTATTTATTTGAAACAAAATAAAAAAATGGGCTACTCCGGGAGAATGAGGAAAATAAAAAAAGAGCAAAAAAGTAATAAAAACATATACTAAACTCCATATTTTTTTAACTATTTAAAAATACTTTTGAACAAAAAAAGTTATTAAAAAAAATCATTTTATAATTCATTAGCATGTTTTTAAATTGTAAGGGTTATATAAACATGTTTTGACATTTTTTTGGGTTAATGTGTTAAAAATCATATCATAAAGCTATAATTGAGTACTTTAATAATGTTATAGTGCATTTTTTTAACATAATTTACACGTTTTTAATATTCATTTATACTTTTTATCTTACATCATTGATTGCTTTATTTGGGGTTTTTCAGTATTTGATTTTTTGTCATGATCATTAAGGTTATGACCATCACGATATAAAAAAAACATAGAAATGCTTGTGAAACTTCAACTCTGACAAAGTTGTTTTGTTCAGAAGAGGTAAAAAGTAAACATCATCATGCTATGTAGAGTAAATTTTCGAAAAAAAATTTAAGACTTGCCGTTACTTCTGTATACTAAATTATATGATAGTATTACACACTTCTGGAAAGTTTCAAGTCATTTCCATATTCATATATATATATATATATATATATATATATATATATATATATATATATATATATATATATATATATATATATATATATATATATATATATATAAATATATATGTTTAGAAGATAACGACTTAACACAGCTAATAATGTTTTTAGTTAATCATCATTTAAGTTACATCGAGCCATCACCAACACTTAACTTGGTTATTAGAGATGATCCAAATAGGTTCATAAAATTCTTAGAAGATCATCTGCTATACTTCGCAAAAACATGTAAATTGTGTTATTACTGATATATTGGCTTTCTCTCTAAAAGAAATAGCACCAATACTTCCACATCCCCATTTTATCTGGAGGAACCTTTTTGAGAACAACTTGTTTATTTCTATTTGAAAAAAATACAATTGATTTCATCATATAGAATGAAGTACCCAGTAGACATTATTGTAGTGGACCAATATAGACATTTTTAGTGGTCCACTGTAGTTTTGCTCATCGGATACTTAATGGGCCATTAGTGGCAGCCGCCAAAAGTGATTTGGAAAGTTATAAGTGGCCAAAAAAGCCTCAAACAACATGGCTAAATTTGTTTGAAGGTCAGGTAGCTAACAATAATTTACAATATCTAAAAAATCCATTACAGGAAAAACATCATCAACAATAGTTTCACTTAAAAAAACAGAGCCATGGGTTACACAGAAGGTCAAAGCAGCAGCAAAAGTAAAAAATAAGCTATGGCTCAATACATTGCTCCAGACCGTCATACTCATCCAATTTTATATTTTTAACTAGTTTAAAAATGATAAAAAGCTATACTATCATATGAAGAAGTACTTATGCATCTAAGAATAACCCAAAGCGTCAACACTTACATGTTTGCAGCAAACTACAAGCACATAAAAAAATAGGAAGCCAAGAAACAACAAATGGCTTAAAAACTACAAAAAAGATGAAATATGCATAATAATAAAAAATTATTTAATGACAATGTTTGAAATTGAACAAGAAGAATGTCTTTTTTTTATCTATGCACACAAACCATATGTCAGCTTTATCAATGCACACAAACATTATGTCAGCTTGATCTGTGCACACAAACCATATATCAGCTTTGATCTATGCACACAAACTATATGTCGCTTGATCTATGTACACCAACCATGTCAGCTTGATCTATGCACTCAAACCATATGCCAGCTTGATAAAAATAACATTAGTATGATGGAAAGTGTACAACATCTTTTTCAATCCTTTAATCTAAAATTAATCTATATCTACAGGTAGCATTCTAGATTTGTAAAAAATCTGATGTTATACCAATTTTTTGAAAAGGAGTTAACTTCAACCATCAAATTACAGACATCAACAAAACTAAGGTCTAAAGTCTGCAAAGTAATGGAGACTTTTATACATGATCATAAAACAAAATTTGATACAAAACAAAATCTAATATCCAAAGCTCAATGGTTTTGCTCATAAAGATGTGTCAAAATCTACTTTAAGGTTGTGACTTACTAATATAAGACAACCAACTTGGGTTCCCCACCAATGATTATTTACAAAAAATAAATAATTATACAAAATTTTCTACTAAGCATAAATTGAGTGCTTATGGCATTAATGACATAAGCCATTGTTGCTATAAGCTCTCTGCTAAAATGATTAACTTGTACACAGAGAGTAATATTAAACAGAATAACATTTAAGTGAGTCCCAGTGACTGGCAGTAGGATGCAGGATTTTGCCAGAGAAAACCATACTAAACTTTATGTTCATGATGGTAAAAATATCATTAAACTTATTAAATTGCTGCATAATGCAACCCTCCTTCAAGTTGACATAGATGGGACTGCTGACTGGGCACTCAAAGCAGCTGATATCTTTTAACATCAATAAATGCATCTTGGATGTATTTACAAGTTAACACACTCATACATAATGACACAGTCAGATTGAACTCATTATACATTAGAACAATCAACAGTAGAACGAGACCTTAAAATTATTACATTTAACATATAAAAAGAGATTGCAAAGGCTGACTTAAATCATTAAAATTCACTTCAACACACATTCACACACACACACACACACACACACACACACACACACACACACACACACACACACACACACACACATATATATACATATATGGTAGTATATGTATGTAGTATGCAATAGTGGTGTAGTGGTAGAACGGTCCCTTCATAAATGAGAGGTTGCGAGTTTGATTTCCACCACGTCCCTGGTAGTACCACGCTCAACTTGTTTCTCCGCACAGCAGCTTTGTTCGTTAAGGTTTGTGTTTCGGAGTAATAGAATTGAGAGAGGGTTATAATCACAAGTAGCCTCCTCACCAGTAGTGGCCTTCTTGGCCTTGGGGAGGTGACTAAATATATATATACATATATATATATATATACATATATATATATATATATATATATATATATATATATATATATGCATATATATGTATATACATATATATGAATGTATATATATATGTACATATACACTTATATGTATATATATATATGCATATATATGTATATACATTTATATGTATATACACATATATGAATATATATATATATATATCTATATATATATATATATATATATATATATATATATATATATATATATATATATATATATATATATATATATATATATATATATATATATGTACATATATACTTAAATGTATATATGTATATATGTATATATATATATATATATATATATATATATATATATATATAAAAACAAAAACACATTATACATTACTTTAAAAATAAAAAATATAAATAAAACTTGAAAATAAAAAAAACAACCTGTTCAAGATCAAAAATAGGTAGCTTTTTTATTTTATCAAACTTTTTAACAGTACAATCTTTAGGACTTAAACTATCTGATGCTGATGTAGAACGGGCTAAAAATAATTAAATATATATATATATCTATATATGTAATAAAATAATAAAACAATTATTAAAACATATGTATAAGTCTATTTAGAAATTTCTAATGCATTTATACTAATAATAGTATAAATATATATATATATATATATATATATATACATACAAACACACACACATATATATGTATATATATATGTGTGGTATGCTACATACAGGTATGCTAGGGCTATTCTAGAACGTTTTCTACAGCGCCAACCATATTTGGGCGCCACCCAATATATATATATATATATATATATATATATATATATATATATATATATATATATATATATATATATATATATATATATATATATATATATATATATATATATATATATATATATATATATTTATATAGTGTTTTTACACTTACTTATTTGATAAAAAATTTGACAAAGAGCTATAAAAGTTTTTACTGCTCATAAAAAATGTTTTATATTTTCTTATTGTAATAGAATGCCAAAATTTTAAGAACTATTACAACAGTTAAAAATTCCACAATAAAAGTGTTTATATTTTATTTTTTAGTAGAACATTTAATTGTCATTATATTTGTTTATTTTGCTTGAATTGAGACAAATTTATATTATTCATTTTAATCAATATATAATTCATTACATAAAATAAAAATTATTATGCAATAATTCAGAGTGTAATAATTTCATATTTTATCAGTTTAATAGTTTTATATTTTATTATAATAATTTAGAGACTTTAACTTTATTATATTTTAATAATATCAGTCAGCCCAATCCAATTAAAAACATATTTCAATTTGCGCTTTGTTGTTGTTTTTGTTGCAATAACCATGCCTTTAAAACAGTTTTATATTTTTTTTACTATTTTTATAATAACTTTGTATTATAATAAAGTAATATTTAGATTCATATTTATATAAATATAATACTAAAAGGGTACTCAGTTAAAAATAAAACAACTGTTGCAGGACAAAATAATTTATATTTAAATTGACAAGTTGTTAGCCATTTGTATATTTAAAATTTAATCTCAAGCACTACAAAAAATATCAGTGACATGGCATTAAAAAATAAATAAGTTTGCAAAACAATTGCATTTTGCAAACTTATTTATTTTTTAATGCCATGAAAACTAAAACAGTCAGAAGGCTACTACATTTTAAAATTAAATTTAAACTTTTTTATTTTATTACTATTTCTTAAATATAGTTCCTACTTCTCTCATTTTTATGACTCAACAAACTTGGTAAACAAGCCCACTGAATGGAGAAACAAGTTGAGCATGGTATTGCCATGGACATGGTAGGTTTTCAATTTTTGCTTTAACCTTTTGCCTACAAAGCAATAGTAATATGCTCTAAGACCTTGCAAAACATCCCTCAAAAAACTTTTATTTATCATCAAAAACTTTCCTTGTTTCAAAAATGTAAAAAACAACATCTTTCAACAGAAGCCTGAGAGGAAATTTTGTTGTTCAAGATAGGTAACCAAGAAGAATGCGGCTTATTTAAATTTCTAGAAAATCATTAAATAATGGTGTTGGATGAGGATGACTTGCAAATGGTTAGATAATTGCAGCTAACTTAACCTTGTCCCAACCCCTAAGTGACCCTTTCCTAGAAATATGTCTTCAAAAATTATACAATTTTTTTTAATAAATTTTTTTTTAAAGACCAAAGTTCATTGACAGATTACAAATTTTATCCCCTTTTGCTTAAGATTTATGACTGTAAAGTTTAAATTTCTCCTCATTTACATGGAGTAAGCAAAGAGAATTTTACATGGTGTAAGCAAAGAGAATTTTAAACTTTATAGTCATAAATATTAAATTAAAGGAGATTTTTCAATATAAAAAAAAAATCTGTCAATGAATTTTAATATATAGTTTAATAACACAACAAAAGTTTAAAAGTTTATTTGGAACTAAACCATTAGGGAAAATGGGGTGGGGTGGGGTGGGAGAAAGGAGATTTTCTCAAAGACCACAAAATCATGCCCACCCTGTATTTAGAGTTTCAAAAATAAAATTGAAATTGAAATTTCAGAATTCAGTTATTACTATTATTCGAGTTTAGTCACTATTACTACTTCAATTATTAACAATTAGTGACACCTAGCTGTTGTTAATTGTTAGTAATTAACTTCACTGATTAAAAATTGCCATAATTTGCTGATAATTTTAGGTAAATTAAATATTTCTTTTTTAGTTTACACAGTATCTAAAAATCTCAACTTCAAATGGTTGGAAAACAAACTGCAATATCAAAGCACCCTTGTCTGTTTTACATGACCTTATCTCTTAACTTTAAAAAAGCTGACTATTATTAATGCAAATTCTATTACAAATTAATTAAAAAAGCAAAAATGTTCACAAATGTTGCTTAACTCTCTTTATTAACAAGGGACAAAAATAAAATGACAACAGAATTTGTAAATATCTTTAGTCTACATATACTGTGAGATTTTGTAGACAAAACTTTAAATGAAATTGTGATTAATTTGTTTGAAAACAAAGTGTGTGGGTTAAAAACAAAGAGTGTGGGTTGCAGTTTGTCAACCAATATCTGTCTACAACATCTTCAGAGTCGTTGGGCAGCACTGATTGGAAGGGAATGCTTTCAATAAGCTGCTTAAAAACATAGACCGCTTTAAGCTGTATTTATTTTTTCAGGAGTATTTATTTTTTCTAAGTATCCTTAAGTATTTGGCAGCATAAACCCCAAAACTGGAGTTTTGGGGTTTATGCTGCCAAATACTTAAGGATTTTGAAAAAATTGTCTATGACTGTTTTGTTGTAAGATTTTGCAAAATAATTGAGCTCTACTTATGTCAAGGCTGTAATTCTATTGTTTAAAGGCTGTAATTCCTTTGAGGTTACATTTACTTAAGCAACATATTATTGAATTCATTGACATGAAGGATGGAGTCTTGAATATGATAATTAACTTTTAAATATGATAAAAAATTAATAATAATAATAATAATAATAATAATAGTAAATGTTTAGTGTCTATTACAACAGTTGAATTGTAAAACTGATTGATATCAAAATATTAATAATAATCTAATTCATCCAAAACCTTAAAAATCATTAAAAAAATTTTACAGTAATAAAATGATTTTAGCAAACCCTACTCAACCTAATTCTGCCTCAGGGTATAACTCCTTTAAGACCTGTTCAATATTTTTAGAACTATATCAAAATTCATCAATAGATTTCAAAATTTAACTAAAAAAACTTCTCAATAAAAAAGTTAAAACCATTCAAAGTTATTCATGGGGTAAATGAAGGGAATTTTAATTTTAAGATATTTTGATGAATTTTGTTGATGAATTTAATCTAGTTTATGAAATTTTTTTTTTGCTTTTTTGGATTTTAAAAAATGTATTTCTAGGATAGGTTTGGTAAAAGGATTGGGTTAACTCTAACCATTTAAACATTTTGCAAGTCATCCTTGTTCAAAACAATAATTTATCAACTTATTAGAAACTTGAGTATGTCCCATACTTCTTAGTTATCTATCTTGATCAACAAAATTCCCAGGTGTAATTTCTCTCCAGGGGCAAAAAAGTTATTTTTTAACGAAGAGTTTTCTGATAGTAAATAACAACAACAAAAATTCTGGGGATGTGTTGCAAGGTCTTGTTTCTATACACTGTGCTATATCATTGTTCTACTACTGCATAACTCAATGAGTTCAAAGAACTTTAAAGTGTGTTCTTTATGGATTGCAAAGATCAAAGCTAAGGACACACCTGTTGTAAGTAGTTGTAAATTGTTGTAAGTAGTTGTAAATTGTAAATTGTTTCAATAAAAATTATACATTTAGTTTAATTTGTCATTTTAAAAATAATGTATATATCACCAACATCCGCCATACCATAATTACATGACTATCACCACCATACCATAATTACATCACCATCATAACATATTGCATAATTTTTTTTTCACTCAACCTAAGTTGAGAGAAACTCTTTTTATCTTAAAGTAAAGTTGGATTGATTTTAGTGATTTATACTTGTGTTTTCATTTTTATTTTTTTTGTATTGTATGTTTTTATTATGGAAGAGTATGTGCTGCACAGTAGTTTTGTCAACTATGTATTACAAAGCCTGTCAAGGAGTATTACATGGAATTTACAAAGTACAAAGGAATGAAATTTGCCATTTTTTTAGATATTATTAACCTCTAAAAACCATTATTTTCAGCATTAAAAAAAAGTTGTGAAAATGTGATAATCTTGCAAGGAAGGAATTTTTTATTTTGTAATATATAAAAATGAAAATAATTATTGGTAATAAAAGTTGACATTTATTCTTTGATTAACTTTTACACAAATCAGAACTTTTTACTTAGAAGTTTTCAGTGCCAATAACTAACTACGTTTCGGTGCAAAGAACTAACTATGTTTCAGTACAACAAACTAACTACATTTTTGTGCAAAGAACTAATTATATTTCAGTGCAATGAACTAACAATGTTTCAGTGCAAAGAACTATGTTTCAATGCAACAAACTAACTATGTTTTAGTGCAAAAAACTAACTATGTTTTAGTGCAAAGAACTAATTATGTTTCAGTGCAACGATCTAACTATGTTTCAGTGCAAAAAACTAATTAAGTTTCAGTTACAATGGTACATTGTCTGGTACTGGTCTTTTTTTAGAAGAACAAAATTTTTACGATAAAAAAGAGCAAGTAACTATTAAATTAATAAACACTGAAACAATCCTTTAAATTAAAATCCTTTTTATTAAAAAAAAATCTCAATAAATTCCATAAAAAATTTATAGGATGAAACTTTATTGATTTAAAATTAAAAATTTAATAAAAATATTGTGTTAATTTTATGAAGCGTAAGTTATACTTTAAAAAAGTAAAACTTACCAGGTAACAAGGTAGAGATACCAGAAAAAGATCGCTGCAAAATTTGGTCAGATTTTGATTTTTTCATTTTTCCTTGTTTCTTTTCAGGTTGTACCTCTGTTTGAAAGTAGCACGACAAACGCTTTGCAAAGTTTACATCCACTATACAAAAAGTACAACAAAATAAAAAAATAAGAACTAATATATATATATATATATATATATATATATATATATATATATATATATATATATATATATATATATAATACACTATAATATAATATATATATACATATATATATATATATATATATATATATATATATATATATATATATATATATATATATATATATATATATATATAATACACTATAATATAATATATATACATATATATATATATATATATATATATATATATATATATATATATTATAAATATTATATATATAAAAAAGCCATGCTCAGTATTTAAAAAAAAAATTTTTTGGGAATTTATATGTAAAAAAAGTTTTGATTTGCTGATTTGCAGGGTTAAAGAAAAATGTGTTTAAAAATTATAGAGTAGAAAACTTTGTACATGAGAATAGTGAGATAGTGTAAAAAAAATTGTTATCTCCTAAACACAAACTTTTGTACCTTATATACTTTTTTGTACCTTTTATTTTTTTTAACACAAACATTAAAAAAGTCTACACCTAAAATGTCTTTTTAAGAGTACAAAAATACTCATTACAAAAAAACTTATTTGCTATTTAAAAAAAAAATTAAAAAAAAAAAAAACAGTTAAAAATACCAATTATCAATAATCAACAATATAATTAATTACAAAATATCAAGCAAATGAATAAATAATTTTTTCTTTATTAAACAACAAACAAACAAAAAAAAAAACATTTTACTAATATTACTTGAGTTTCACAAAGTTCTCACAAGTGCGTATAAAAATAATCAACTGTGTACACAACTAACATAGGGCATGCCAAACTAACTTCTTTTATTATTTTTATTATTATTAATTTGTGTTGCAACCTATATTTAAAGTTGTCTTATCAATAAAAATAAACACACAAAAGTATTTTAAGTAATATTAAGGCATATAAGTCATATTTTATTACAATATTAAGACATTTAAATAAATATTATTATACAATTGATATTAAGACATATTTTAAGTAATATTAAGAAATATAAATTAATAACCAACACAATAGAATATCTAAACAGAAACAAACAAAAAATTAATAATTAGTTAAGTTAATAACTGGAGTAAACTTAGAAAATAAATAACAGAAAATAAAAAGTAAAATAAATTTAGAAAATAAAACTTTGAATAATAATAAAAAAGAATATAAATCAGGAATGCGATACTTTAATTTTACAATTTTTTTTTTACCATTTTAATAAACAAAAGCTATAATTTAAATTTGAACTTTTTGATATTTTAATTTTAAATTTTTTTTTTTTTACTATTTTAATAAACAAAAACTATAATTTGAATTTGAACTTTAATTTTAAAATTTTTTTTGAAACTTAAATGTATCAGTTTAAACTCAGCATGCTAGGATAAAAAAAGTTAGAGTGATGGAGACCTGTTATAAAAGAGTCATTTTAAAAATTAATGATATAACAAAAAACTTTCTAATTAACTTCCTTGTCATAAAATAGAAAATAGTTGGATCACCTACACAAACAATAAAGCAATTTGAAAACAAATGATTAATATACAATAATATCCTGTTGATGTAATTAAATATTAAAGTCTTGATATTTATACTTTTCAACCTTATATAGCTGCTTAAAAATTCAACTAAAAAATCTGTTAAATATTTTTTAAAGGAATTTCAAAATCATTACAATAAAACTATAAGAAAAAAATTAAAAATAACTTAAAATATTAGTTTGGCATTAATCTTTGCATTTACATTAATCTAAATTACATTTGCATTTACATTAATCTTTGAATGTTTACATAAAAGTATAAATAAACCGTGTGATTGGATGGCTTTTTTTTATTGATTTTATATTACATAAAACAAAATCAAAGGTCATTATAGATACATAATTAAAAAAAAAAGAACATCTAAAAAATTTTAGTTCAAAAATATTTTAACCTTTTACATATTCTAAAAACACCATATGATATACAAGTGATTATTTTTATTAAAATTTAATATTTATTTTTAATTATAATTATTCAAATTTATTTACGCATAATAAATATAGTTAACATATTATTTACATTTTAATATTCTAGATTTGCTTTAACAACAAACTAAACAATATTTTATTTCAACCAGTTATTAATGCAAGTCTAACTACCAATTACATTTTTAATTATTAATTATAATTTGTTTTTTTATTTTTAGTAAAAGATTTTTTTATACAACTAACATTTCACAAAACATTAAAAAAAAAAAATAGACAAAAGATTTCATAAATAATATGAACTTAGTTCATAGTTTTATGAACTAAGTGTAAATTTAATATCAACAACAAAAGATATCATTGTTTAATATGTAATTTAATGGTTTTTTTAAACTTAGCAGAAATACATCAAAATTTACAAAAAGCAAACATTGCTGTATTCCAATATTTGTTTAGCTTGTAGCTTTTGCCAGATTAAATATTTTATGAAAAAATTGTGTAGAAAAGAAGTATGCTGAAATTTGAAAAAAAACAACTCATTTTTCATACATATGCAGCTTTTTATATTCTTATCAAATTAACAACTAAATTGTTCATATACTGAGATAACATAAAAACAGTCTACAATGTAGATTATTATTCTCTAGACTATATAAAAAGAAAAAATATTTGATTGTAATTTTTTACAAATATTTTAAGTTTTGATTTTTTAACTATTTTCTTCTAATGGTATGTGACAATCAATCAATCAAATTTATTGACAGGCTCAAGACCCTAGATAATTAGGATGCAGTGTACAAAAGAAAAATAAATAAAATAATAACAATGCACTCGAATATAAAAAAAAGAGTAATATATATATATATATATATATATATATATATATATATATATATATATATATATATATATATATATATATATATATATATATATATATATATATATATATATATATATATATATATATATATATATATCTTATTTTTATATTCGAATTTTTTATATTGTCAGGATTAGTATTTGAAAAAAAATCAAGAACAATTGATTTATAGATGACTGGCGCCAACGGATCCTAAATTTGTTATTAAGTGTGTCTCTTCAAATAATCACTTTAAACTAAATCATATCAAAATTTAAAACATTTAATGCTTTTTTTATGCACGGCAGAAAAATTTAACAAAATGTTATATTGACATTCATTGACATTTATTTAAAAATCCGTGTAACAATGGGTTGACTTCTGTACTGTAGATTAAATATAAGAATACTGAGATTACTGTAGATTATATATAGGGAATTTGATCTATGTTTCGTCAATCAAATTTATCCAAACATATCATGTTTTACATGTATTACCATATTTCTACAATAAATTGGTATTAAAATTTTATTTTTGCATCGCCAAAATTAATTCGTCCAATCTGTAGTGTTCAATCTTGATCAATAGTTTTTTACCTACTAATATTTTCTATACTACTTGTTAAAAGTAAACCAATTGGCTGGTTAAAAAAAATTTAATGTCTACTAAGCTTGCTATTATTAAAATCTGTGAATTGTCTCGACGAGGATTTCCCAGAAAAACTAATATTACTACTTCTGGTAAATATTTGTTAGGAAACTACAACATAATCAAACACGACGTCAAATGAATTTTGAAGAGCTAAAAGTAAAAGAAGAAGAAAAATACTTTTTTTTGGTGTCGACGCCACACTAGAAGCCCTTTGCTTCAAATTTAGAGTTAATCACCGCCGCTGAACGCAAAAAACCATTACCAATATCTAATTTTTATAAATCTATCTTTTTTAAACAGTGGTGGTCTTGTGAATAAACTTTTGAATGGTGGTCTTGTGAATAAACTGTTGAATCTTACCTCTTACAAAATTAACCAGACTTATTGGCTTTAAGTGAACCTAATTTAAATTTGTTTGTTTTATCTTTGAAATTCAGTGTTGATGGCAGTTATCGCTTGATTCGATTTTCACATGTTTGACGCATTTGTTTATTTTATATACCTAGCCGGCAAATAACGTTGAACTTATGTTGAATTTACGTTAATTTAACATTTAGAATGAAAGTTTTTTTCAACGTTGATTTATCAACGTTAAATCAATGTTAGGTTCAAACGTTATATCAACGTTGATTCGACGCAAAAAAACGTTACAACAACGTTGAATTTACGTTGAAACAACGTTGACAATGACAGTGTTTTTAACGTTGATTTATCAACGTTAAACCGGCTGTTAAAAAACGTTTTGTAATCACAGAAACCGTTGATAAAAACTGAGATCACCATCAAAACGTTGTATGCATGTCCAATAGTGCTGTTGCACTTCTCTATTACATTACTAAGGTATATTACAGATATTAAATCTACTCATAGTCTATACTTAGACTATTTAGAACTTTTTCAATTTAGTTTAATTAAAATAGTATTATTAAAGCAAGAGATAAAAGTTGTTTTACTGAAAAATATATTTAAATATTACATATATTTACATATAATTGAATAAGATCTACAAATAATTGAATATAATCTACATATAATTGAATAAAATCTACACAAATTTCTTCTCTTTTCCATCACCTTTTTGAAATGGACCATTGAATACAATAGAAGAAGCTGTAAATAAAAACAATATATTAAAAAAAATCAAAAAAGGCAAACTTGAAAAGAATATAATGAATGGAAAGGTGTTACAACTTATAAATATTTACAAAGCCATATAAATTTGTGTTTCTAAGTATATTTTTCCACCTTTGCCCTTCATATCCGTGGTGGCCATAAAATTTTTTCGAAAATACGCTGAATTTTTAAAAGGTAATTTAACTGTTAGACAGAGCCGTCCCGAAGTGGTCTCTCATGGGGAAGGGAGGGGGATTGTATGTATTTTTTGCCAACTAGAGACACACACACACAAAAAAAAGGTCCTCAATATTTGCAATTAGCCAACTATAGTTCAAAACTTGCTAAATGTGTCAATTTAAATGCTTATATGACAGCTTTAGGGGGGGGGGGTATATATTAGTAGAAAATCACTTAACAAAATATTTTTTTCATTTTACACTGAGTTTCATTAATAAAGACTCATCAGAATTGATGAGTCTTTATTGATAAAACACAGTGTAAAAGCATTTCTGATTAGTCTTTATTGATGAAACACAATGTAAAATGAAAAAAAAATTTTGTTAAGTGATTTTCTGCTGATACATAATTGCTCTGTTCTTTTAAGAACATTGAGCACTCTATTTTATAAAATACATTTAAAATTTGTTTATATATATATATATATATATATATATATATATATATATATATATATATATATATATACAGGGGCGGATCCAGCTTTTTTTAGTCTTTGAGATAGCTAACTTCCAGATATGGAGCAAACACCAAAATGTTTATATGTTTATACTTATGTCAAATAAGGATGCTTTGCAAAAAGTTGCGATGATTGGAGGCTGGGAACAAAAAAAACCCAAATTTTGTGCCCCCCCCCCCTGCCCCAAACGTGAGAGCAACAAGTTGATAAAATATTTTTTGTACTGTTCTCAACTAGACTTATATTTATCGATAAATTTTAAGTTTCATAGTATTATCTTTCAGTGTTCAAAAATAATGACTATATAAAATTTATAACCCCCTCAAATTGAGGGGTTTTAAACTTTATATGGTCATAACTTTTTAAAGCTAAAATATTTTACTATAAAATTTAAAATTTATCGATGAATATTAGTCTAGTTAAAAAAAATGCAAAAAATATTTCATCAACTTGTTGCTCTCACGTTTGGGGCAGGGGGGCACAAAATTTGGGGGTTTTTTGTTCCCAGCCTCCAATCATCGCAATTTTTTGCAAAGCATCCTTATTTGACATAAGTATAAACATATAAACATTTTGGTGTTTGCTCCATATCTGGAAGTTAGCTATCTCAAAGACTAAAAAAAGCTGGATCCGCCCCTGATATATATATATATATATATATATATATATATATATATATATATATATATATATATATATATATATATATATATATATATAAATTTACCTATAGATTTGATCAATGAACAACTGGAGGTCAGGTGCATTGACACTTCATCTAAATCTTTGATAACTGAACCTGTAAAATAAAATTGCTAATTTATAGTATAAATTACAAAAACATTTTTATTTTTAGGTATAAAAATTGAAATTTATAAAATCAAAGCATATAAAACTAATACCTGCTAGAGAAATTCTTTTTGTTTATGCTTTCTTTTTCGTAAATAGACATTCTCATTAGAAACTTCATATCATCTCAACCCCCCGTTATATATGATGTCAGTTTTTGTGTACTCCCCCCCCCCCCCCTAAAAAACAATAAAAATGCTTAAAAACCATTGATTTTTTTTCTGACTAAACTATACATTTATATAATAGTAGATTCTTCCATTCTGTCTGACGCTTGGCAGCGATACGAACAGGTTGGACTCTTGATAAGAGGGAGTGTTATAGCAGAATAAAGAATAGAAGCGTGCTTTTTCAACATAGCTTGAGAGGCAAAGTAGATATTGCACTTTTTAAAGATTCTATCAGCTAGGCTAAACTGAACCGATGGACAAAACGCATCATACGGCAAAATTGGAAATCCTTTGGCAGTACGAGGAAGAATACTTTCAATGTTTGATGCGAAGAGCATAAAGACGGATGATGGAAACAATTCTTTCGCTCCTTCTGAGACATCTACTGCTTTGAGCCCTTTGAATATAATTTACGAATTTATTTCGTAAATTATATTCAAATCAAATCTTGAAATTAGTTGTTAACATTTTACAATAGTGCAAGTACTAATTAAGAGTAAAATTCTAGCAAATACAGTATTAACAAACAAAGCTAAGCTATCATTACACGACGAACGTCTGACCGATGTCTTTCTTCAGCGGAGCAACCATGGAGAGCAATATCCATAATCGCCTTCAAAAGAAGAGGTTTATCTACTTCTAATGACGGTCGACCAGGTTTCTTTCTGATTTTTAGTTTTTCTTTGATTTCTGGATGCTCCAAGCAGATTTCCTCCATTCTAGCTTTTTTCAGTTCTCTAGTTTTCTTCTGTTGAGCTTGATCATACTTTTTTTTGGCCAGTTCTTTACATAGATGAGCTAGTTTCTTCTTTTTCTTTTTCAAATCATCCTCTTTAGCTTCAGCAATGAATCCACTTCTCTTTCTAGTCTTCAGTCCAGCAACTTCACAATTTAAAGCTGCAATCTTAGAATTGAGTCGTTCTTGAGCCACTGTTCTTGCATTTTTTTGATTTTTCGTTGTCAACAAACTCAAAGTTAATGCACTTTGTTGATCATCAATAACAGATCGCTCATTGGTGGGCTCAACAAACTGTGAGAAATTTTTGTCAAATTCAAGTGGAGTATACGTGGGGGGCAGACTGTTTTGGAGTATCGGCCCAAAATGATAATTGCTTGCTCTTGAACTTCATTGCCTTTTCATTAAATAAATTGATTAAATACATTACTCTTGATTCAAGATCCTTATGCACCAGTTTCTCTTCTTTTAATGAATTCCATATACTATGGACTTCTTTCTGGATATTAGCCTTTTTTTTATCGGGATAAGCATTTCCAAACGAGACCATCAATAAGTTAAGTAATGCGGTTTTATCCATATTTTAATACTGATTTATTAGTATTGTTTATATCACAATCAGAATAATGATTTTGCTCATCGTTAGCGCAAGCTTTTTAAAAGAGTTTCTTCAACCCGCTAGGGAGAAATTAGCGTTTCGAATTTTCGATAGACTTTATGTGTTTGCATTGTATCACGTTTTAAAATCAACTAGAGAGCAATTAGAGTTTCGTATTTGAAATAACGAAAATTTAATTTCAAAAAATGACAAATTTATGAGTTTACTTTGAACCACATTTTATAATCCGCTAGGGAGCGAATAACGATTATGAATTTTATATACAAAGAGTTAATATTTCTAAGTTTGAATACAAAGAGTTAATATTTCTAAGTTTGATATTTCATAGTTTGATTCGCAGTCAAATGGTAATATATTAATAAAACGATAGTAATTTTTATTTTACGTTAGTAGTTGTTATTTAATTAATGTCTCTGGGAAACTTATTATATTAATTTATAATATTATATTATAAATAATTTAATAAAATATAATATCAAATTCCCCGCATTTAATATTAATTTCCCCACAAACAAAACATCATTTCCATACCATTTAGTAGATGTAAATACCATTAAAATCTGCTCATTAAAACTAAAAAAATAATTTATATTGACATTATTTTGGCCTCAACACCCCCCTCCCCATGGTCAATTAGTGTCAAACTTTCCAGCACTCCCTCCCCCCTTATATTTACTGACATCATTTTTGGATGACCCCCAAAAACAAATCAGTACTTCATGTGCAATGGAAATGATACTGTTTCAGTTTAAAAAAGTTGCTAAACCTAAAAAAAAATTACAGAGAAATCATCAAGAACTCCATTGAGCCCTTTTATCCAAGGTTTTCTTACTACCAAATAGCACGCACCAAACAGAAGGTATTTACTATCAGATATTACAAAAAAAGACAAGCATATAGATTTCATTCAACAAAATTCAATTTTCCTGTGTTCCTATGACCTGTATCGTAAGATTTTGAAAGAAATGGGAATATCCTTTACAAAGTTAGGACATGAGTAATGCAAAGCATGTAAATGCTTTAATTTACATGACCAAAACCACAAAAAGGATAATTTTAAATGAATTATGCACAATGTGTATAAGTTGGAAGACACACATCGATAAAGCTACTTTGAGCAGAAATAAATACAGATGCGAGCAACAAGTTTAAAAAGAAAATGGTGACATCAATGTTCATTCTGCTGACTTACAGAAAGTAATTATATTGCCAAGGATGGAAGATTTTAACTTGGTATGTAACTTGACGAATTATTGCCTTCAACGAAGGCTTTGTGCCACTCGGAAATTAAAATCTACTTGAGCAATGCAGCAGTTTGGCATAAAGGTGTAGCTGGATGAAAAAAAGAAGAAATCATTGGTGCCATTCATGCATTTTTCTTAGAGAAACGTGAATCCATATTATGGCTCGACAGCTTTGCTGGTCAAAATAAAAATTAAGCATTTTTCAACTTCTTACTTTATATAGTAAACAGTGATGAAATTTCTGCAAATAGAATTGAAATTAAAAATTTAAACCCGGGTATATGGAAAATTAAAAACTAGAAAATTTAAAGTCAAGTCTATGCAACCAACCCATTTTAGCGACTGGAAGAACTCGTCATCTACTTTCAAGCTGAATAAAATAAACCTAAGACCATATCTCTCACATATGGTTTATGCAACAGCAGTGTCGTGTAGACCTATTTTGGGGCAGACTTTCTTGTGGGGCCCCCAACCACAATTTTATTACCAATTTTAATGTATACTATTACAATGTAGGAAATCACTTCAAAGCATCTTTAGTTAACTGTATTTCAAGAAAAACTTTTAGAACTTGACATATTCTTCCAACTTTACAATGCAAACTTTCTGGCCTTAATTATTGCAAACTTTGTTATTATTTCCTTTTACTTTAGACTAGTGCTTATCTCATGCTCAATGCTCAGTAATGCTAACCCATTGTGTCGCTCTTGTAACATGGTGGTCCTTAAATATGTCTCAATCAACAAGTGACTGGAATTGTCAGTAGAATTCGAAGTGCTATACAAAGGTAAGGGTATAGCGATGTCATGTTTTTCTTGGTAATATATTATAGCACTTCAATTGGTGATGTCACATCAACTGGTAATAAGTTGATAAAATTCGAAATTTCCTTGAAAAGTTCTTGACTATCGATATCGCTTCTCCCCTTTCTATCCAGTTTTGTATTCAATTCTACACAACTAGTCCTTAATCCTTCTTTATCAACAGTCGTAATATTAAAAAGGAATCCAAATGTTCCACACAAATGATTCAGTTCAGTGAATCGTTCATCCAACCCATGTATGGCTTCTTCTATTGCCTCATTGAAGAAGTTAATCCGTAAATTTTTCATTGGTGTTAAACTGTGTTTGTTCAGCTGATTTGTAGAGAGATTGTTTTTTGAACTTTCTCATTCGAGGTTGAGGCAGCTCAGTATCAATTTCACAGCTTTTTTTAAACATCTTCGCTTCTAACAAGGCTGCAAGCAATCACTAATTTGAGTTGGAAGTTACTGGAAGAGAAAAAATGAAGATTGTAGAGCAAGATAACGATTGACAGACGACTTAAAGGATTTCAAACTGTATGAATCAGGAAAGCAAGATGAAGGAAGTGAATTCCAAAGAACTGATGTTCGAGAAAAAAACTAGACGAATAAAAGTTTTTGGAGCACTTAGGAACAGTCACAGAAAAAATATGAGACTTAATTAAATACGAGTAACGCGAGAATGAATTTTAGTAGATGGTACAGTAGACTAGCTCTTTCGAGCAGTGCCCATCATATTATTTGTAGAAAAAAGAAAGAGAAGCAACATTACGACGATGTGATAATGGTTGGAGGCTGGCTGCAAGAGCAGGTCCAGCTATTTTTACAATGCGTTTTTGCACCTTGTCCAAAAGAGAAAGGGCATCATTAGAAGATCCGCCCCAGATATGACAACAGTATTTCAGATGCTGATTTTGCAACAGATTTGATATATGGTTTCCAAGAAAGATCAGAAGTAAGAGTTAATCCTAAAAGATTATAAATATAGTTCATAAATATAGGAAGATCTAAACTATTGCGATAACGATTGGCTGAAAAAAATTGAGTTTAATCTGAATTGAAATTTACCAGCTACTGTGAGCCCCATGCTGTAGCAGAAGTGAGATTCTTTTCAAGCTCAAATGCCCCCTCCAAGCACTCAGAGAGTGTTGGCTTCTTATCATGACTAGAATAAATGGTAGTATCATCAGCGAACAACGCCACGTAAGACGTGAGATTTTCTGGAAGATTATTAATGTAAATTAAAAAGAGTATAGGGCCAAGGATAAAATCTTGAGAAACCCCTGAAGTTACAGAATAAGAAGAAGAGTGCTGTCCATCAAGGACAACTTTTATACTACGATTGGAAAGGGAGGATTCAATAATCTTAAAGATGTTGCCAGATACACCGTAAAAAGAAAGTTTATGGAGAAGACCAGAATGTCAAACTTTATCTAAAGCTTTAGAAATGTCAAGAGCGATGGCTTTAATCTTAAGAGTTGATATTGAGGAAAAGTTTTTAGCAAACAATTCACCTTTGTCTTTAGGTGAGGTGACAAAGTCTGAACCATACAAGAGAGGTGGAATAACGGATTTGCCCTTATTATTAATACTATTAAATATTCTCCAGAAGTCACGAGAGCTTAATTTTTGTGATGAAATACGAGATTTCATGACCTGAGAATAGCGGACTTTGGCGTTAGACAAAATCTTTTTACAATGGTTTCTAGCAGTATTAAACAGAGGTCTGTTTTCTGGAGAATTGTTTTGCTGATAGGTATGGAAGTAACGGTTTTGATTGGAAATCGCAGCAGCACAATGTGAGGAAAACCATAGAGGAGAGTAAGGCTTTACCTAGAATTGTCGAAAGGGAACAAAAGATTCCATGCCAGCCTGAATCCACGAAGTTATGTAAGAAGCACATTTGTCGACAGGAAGACGAAAGATTTCTACTCAAGGGCTATCACAAAGAAAATCACGGAAAGATTCCTAGTCAGCTTTAAGGTAGTTGTAAGAGGTACGATGATAGGGGATTCAATTGATGAAGAAGAATGAGGTATTAGTTTTAGAGAGATCAAGCTGTGATCAGAAGCACATAAGTGTGAATCTGGAGAAACTGAGCACTGACTAGGATCAGAAACAAGACATAGGTCGAGTAGAGAAGGTAAAAGATTCGGGTTGTCTGGAAAGCAAGTTAGGCTAAGCATGCGACTATTGGAGTCTTTACAAATTAAAGGGAGATAACCGTCAACATTAAGATCGCAAGATGAGACAGCTGAAGTCAAATTAGTCTCACAAAGAGCAAGTAGGTCTGGTGAACTTTGCAAGATTTAAGACTCAACAGAAGAAAAGTTACTTCAAAGACCACGAATATTAGAGAATGATAGGTTTAGAGAACTTGGTGATAATGCTGGTTTTTTGTGTTTTATAGTTTTTGGTACTTTATTCATTTTTAAATTTGATGAAGAACTTGACTTGAAGCATAGTTCGTACTCAGAACACTGTCTAGTAGCCCAAGCAATTGTCTCATTACTATTAATAAACCCTAAGTCATAACAAAGGGCTCTAAATGTGGCCTCCGCAATGCACACCAAAAGTACAAACAGGGACACCATCCATGCGCAACATGGCACTGTTAGTACTTAGGTATTTTTCAGCTGTTGATTGTATTAGCCTCTCTGAGAGCTACCATAGAGTTCGGGAAACCTGACTTCCAGCCGGTCTCAGAACCATTAAACTGAGTTTTAGAGTTGTACCCTCATTAAAAGATAATAGAATGAGTTGTCATGAAACAGATACACAAGCAAAGGCTATGCATTGAGTCAAGAAGATCCAGTATTAAACACCCTAAATTGGAAACAAGGTATTAAAAATACATCTGTGCCAGCCTAATAGATGAAGAAGGGGTGCGAGGCTGGTCAAGATATAGATTATGTTTACCCCCTAAATAAATTAAATCTGTTTACCCCTTATATAAATTAAATCAAGTACTTGCTGCAAGCAAAACTTGCTTGCAGCAAGTACTTGCTAACAACTTTTACACTTTCTATTTAAGATTCCCAGCATGTCTCACTTCATTTCTTTATTGTAGCTCAAAACAACTTTGTGGATGCATTGCATTTGTCTGCATCAGAAACAGTGAGATTTAATGAATGGGAACCACACGGAGACAAGACACCCAAAGGGTTTTGTTTTAGAATTCGTGCTTGCACTCTTTTGATGTGACCTTTCATGTTGCTTCTATTGTCATATCCTTGTCCTCTGCAGTCATTAATATTTATGTTGTTTTCAGTCAGAAATGTAGTAATTAATTTTGTAATTACTTCACTTGTTTGATCTTCAGTTACCAGGAAGCCCGAAAAATATTCTTTAACTGTTTCAGAACTTTCTGAAGTTTCAACAAAACGTACTACTACAGTCATTTGCCCTTTATGGGCCAAGTGTGGAGTGTAATCCATTATGAGGGCAAAGTATTTTGCCACTTTTAGACGATGAATAATTTCAGTTTGCACTTTTCTTGACATAAGTATGATTAGCTAATTTTGAATCCTGTTGCTTAAGTAATGATTTGGCAACTGATTGTTGGTTACTCGACGAACATGCTCCTGCATGACACTATCAAACTTTGCCAATAACTCCACTAGGTCAAGAAAGTTTCTATTCCCTTAGGCAAAAAGCTTTTCCTCACTGCCACAAAAAGCCAAATTGTTTTTTGCCAAATTTTGAATAATTATCACAATTCTCTCAATTACTGATCGCCAGTATTGCTGTTCTTGCTGAAAGATACTCTGATTCTGTGGATCAATTGTACTGCTTGCTTTCAAGCGACTTTCCAGCTTCTTTCATTTTATCAAGGAATTGTTGTGCTCTTGTGAACGATCATCCTCACTTAACATGGAATAAATGTTTTTCCAATCACGAAAGCCACTGGTACTAAGTTTTTTTTATCGACATTAAACAATTTGCAGCAGAAACAGTATACAACATCTACTTTTTTTGAGTATACAAGCCATGAACTTGTTGAGGTTTGATCATTTTTCAGGCATCTATTGTAGTTTGAAGCAAAAAATCTTCGTTTTGCTTTGGAGTTAGAAAAGCAACTCTTTCAGAAAGCATAATCCTTTACCTGTATTGATCCTGATAGAACTAACTGTTTTCGGAGATGAGACAAATCATAAGGCTAGTCTGCAGGATCTGAAGAAATCTCGTGAAGCTCAACCTAAGAAATTTTTGTTGGTGTCAGTTCCCTTGATGTTTTAATTGATGCAGGTTCTGCCGAAGGGTCTGGCATAAAAATATTATCCTTACCATTTTCATTAATTATCAACAGCCCATGTTAGAGATTTTTGAATGGGCAAAACTTTATTTTTGTGTTGTGGTCGGGTGAAAAATGAACTAATTTTGGCAAAAGTTCAATCTTTTTTTCATCCTCTTGCTTTTTCTTTCATTTGCTGAATCCACTTGCATAATTTCGACTCATTCTCAAAGTCTACAGTTTTTAGCACAAGTTATCACATTACACAATTTTCTACATGTTCTAAATCATTGACTATATCACGGACATACTGAGAGCAACAGACGCCACGCTAGTCTCTGCAATTTTGTCCAAGAGAGAGCAGTATTGATGCACAAAGAAGAGCACGAACATAGTACTACATTGAGCAATGCTGTAATGGTCTCCGCTTCAAAAACAATTACTGTAAAATTGGACGAATATTTCGTAAATTGAATTTAAAATGTTAATGTTGTTTTTTTTACTTTAAAATTTTGAAAAACTTTGAAGCCCCTTGGTGCCTCTTGGACGTTGGAGGCCCCAGACAGCTGCCTGGTTTGCCTATTAGTAGGCAAGGCCCTGTGTGAGAGCAGAGAGAAAGAGAGGCTGTAATATTCTGTGGTATAGTGCTGAGTTTAGTGGGTCTGCCCCACTAAGCTCAGTTTTATACCACAGAATATTACTGCTAAAGAACTCAATTTTCTTACAGCTAAAGTCAAAAAGCTGGGTGTAGAGAAACTTGTCGCAAGAATAGCTGCAGAAAGAATTCAGCAAATAAAAAAAGATGAGATCGTTTCTAAATTGTGTCCACAACATGTCAGAAAACAGAAGAAAGTTTTGGATTTATCCGAAAACGTCTAATGTAGACAATTTAACTGTTTCAAAGTGAAAGCAGAACAGTTGTGGCTACAACTATTTTAGATAGTCATTAATATTTCTAGTCATACTTACATTTGTATCTGTTGTCTAATTTTTTCAAATGTTTTAACTGTTTGTTTTGGTTTTACTACTCTTAAAGTAACTTTAGATTGACGTCTTTCTTTATTTTACAGTAAAGTCTTGTCATATTTACTATCCTATATGTTATAGTTTGTAGTTATAAAAACATTGAAAACATTGTTTTTTATTAAAATCATCTTTCTTTGTTTGAAAATATTAAAACATTTTGTTTCTAGCAGGCTAAAATAAAAATAATGAAACACTGAAACATTATCTGCTTTTTTCTTCATATGAAAGCGAAAGAAAGAACACAGTATCTGTATTTTTAGCTTATTTAACAAAAACAAAAAATATTAAATTATAAATGTCATTAAAATTCATCAATGAACACAAGCTAAATAACTAACCATTTTTTCTGGTTGGCATATGAATGTTTAATATACTTTGCAAATTGCGCAGAATGAATATTTTGAAGATACTGTTTTCTTTTTTATCACTGCAGAAATGCACACGTCTATAAAAACGATGCACAAAATTACACGACAGTATAAACAATACACAGAATTACAAGCCAATATAAGCGATTCACGAAAACACACGATAATATAAACAATGCACAAAAATACGCGACAATATAAACAAAGCAAACAACGTAAACCAATAAAACCTAAAAATTGTTCTTTTTGTTTTCTTTTGATAACTTGTTAAGGTTTTTTATTTTCGAATTTATCACGAACATTTTTTCTTTCAACTTTGCTTTTAGTTGTTCTGTTAATACAATGCTTTTCTTCGGTTTTAACGTTTTCTTTTAATCAAACGCAATATAATTTTAAATTAATTTGCGTTTCACTTAATGATTGAATAAAGCGGTGCTTAAGCACCTTTTTAAGCACCTTTTTAAGCACCTCTTTATTCAATCACTTTTTTCTTTATCGTTCTCTTTCTTCTCAAGAATGCACTCTTTGTGATGTTATATTTGATCAAGTTGAAAAAGCCCTATTTTTTTTATCCATCAGCCAATGTTATTGTTATTGAAGACTGTAATTCTCATTACACAGAACGGCTTTTGCCATTGAGCCTGCTGGAACTAAAGCTGTTTTAACTTAATCTATTACTCAATTGAAAAATTGATGAAGACCTCATGAGGAAAAATCATGTTAATATTCTAATCAATAAAATTGTCAGAAGTATAGGAATGCCATACAAATCCAAAAATCTTTTATTAAAAATACTTTATTTTACATTACTTACTAACAATTATATTACTCATTTATTCATTGCCATATTAATTTTGCTAATGTTGCATTGGGTAGTCTAAATAAAAATATACTAGAATCTCTTTATCATCAACAAAAGTATATTTATTGTACGTCTTATAAACTTTAAAGACCGTTTTACTCACTTTTACTTAAAATAAATATTCTTAATGTATATTTTAGCTTAAATTTTATGTTCTTTGTTTTATGTATAAATGTAAAACTAATACTTCCCCTTGTCCTTTTGTAATTTATAATCACATAAAAAAGCAAACATATACTCCAAAATGAAAATTTTATCCAACAACCTTTTTCGCATACAAATTTTGGTAGATCTTGTATCCAGAGGCGATTCTACGAATAAAATGAGGGAGAGAGAAGGGGGTAGGGGTGAATCCTTAAAAAAGTACCGACTGGCTTCTTAAAAAAAAAGTCCTCAAAACTAAAACTTACCCGACTGAATTGTGTCAAATACCCGACTAAATTCGAAAAAAAACAAGACTATAACTTGAAAATTACCTTCTTTGGAGGAGTGGAACACACACCCCCCTCCCGTAAAATCACCTTCGCTTGTATCTCTTATCGAGATTTTTTATGAAATATATTTTGCATCTAAATTCTTTACAATCAAAAATTTGACACTTACAATTTAAAAGATCAAATAGTTTTTCGAGCTTTAATATAAACTCTTTTATTTCTCTATTCATAGATATTAAAGACATCCAAGCTTTTATAATTTTTTTCACGATATTCTTTTCAGAATAAGTAGGAGCTTTAAGGTGGCACACAACCAAAAAAAAGAAAGTTTTTTGAAAAAAATCAATTTTAAGATTTTTTGGTATTTGGATTCTATTATCATTCCTCCGGCATATAATAAAAAAATTATTCTCAAAAATAATATAAAAGTTGATCTAATAGCATTTTAGTAGATGACAGTTTTAAAAAGTTTCCCTAACAACGCCTTAGCAACCACCAAACATTTGAGTTTTTATGAATTCAAAACAGGAAAATACCATCACAAACTTGATTTTAATGTGTTATATGCAGACTCTTGTTAGTTTTCCGTTTTAAAAGTCATACTTCAAAACTTAATTTAAGTTCAGGAGTGCTTTTTGATTGGTAATGTTAGTCTCATATGTTAAAACTTTTTCCTTATTTTGTATCAAGTTATATTAAAATTGATTTTAATTTAGTTGAAATAAAAATTTTTTAAATGAATAAACAAGGAAATACTAGTAAAAGAAATTTATAAAGAAGAATAAAACAAAAATGGAATGGTGTTGTTGCCAATACAAAATCTAGCATTTCATCATCTTGCACAAATCAAACAGATTGTAGTTGTTCTAGTGAAAGAAAAATCAAATTAAACTGTTCGAATACATTTGACTCTGAAAAAGATATTAATTTTGTTTTTATTAACTTTTCATTTCTCCAAGAACTGAAACTGTTTTCAGCCATTCTCCAAGAACTGCATGCAATAACTGTTATCAGCCATTAACGTTATTTTTTAATTTTTTTTTGCTGTTTAACAATAAATAATCAACGAATATATACAAGAAAAAAATTAAAATATGTCCGTAGATACAAAGAAGAGAGTAAAATCTTGCCAACAAGGACCGTTTTTGTATATACAATAAAAAATAAAAACTTTTCTTTTTTACAATGATCTTTATAAAACAAAGAGTTAAACAGACAGTGGCTCAAAGAAGATGAAAATGACAATCGCAATCTTTTTATATCAGATGTTGGTTCAAGTAGAAAAGGATTTGCAAATTTGTTGCAGTTAAAATGTAACCAATGTGGTTATATCAAAAGATTTAATTCATCAACCAAATCAGTAAATGCTAAATTTGATAAAGTAAAAATTGTCACACCATGTGATGTTAATGTTTGTGCAATAATAGCTTTTCGAGAAATAGGCAGTGGTTACGGAACTTTAAAAACATTTTCATCTTGCATGAGCTTAAAAACCATTTCTGAAAATGGTTTTCAAAAGTTAAATAGAACTGTTAAGGTAACTCATAAAACTTCTGCAGAGAAAAGTATGTTATTGGCAACTAAAGACTCTAAAAAAATTGACATTGCTCAGGATATACCATGTGAAAGAGTTTCAATTGATGGCACATGGCAGAAACGTGATCATAACTCATTGCTTGTTGTAGTTACAGCAATTTCTGGAGATAAATGCATATATATTGATTTTCATCGGGAAGTATGGAGTCTGCATGAGTGGTAACAATTTTTAATCGCTCAGTTAACAAAAATAATCTAATTTATAAAGAGTTTCTTGGTGATGGTAACACTTCTTTCTTTAATGATGTGAAAAACTCAAATCTGTACTAGGATTTTGACACCACTCCAATAAAACTTGAATGTGTAGCTCATGTACAAAAACGATTGGTCACGCGACTTAGAAATTTGTCAAAGTAAACAAAAGCACTAAAACTCCCTTATCAGGCAGAAGTAACCTAACAGAAAAATGTATAAATTCTATGCAAAGCTATTATGGCATGGCAATTCATCAAAATGTCAACAACTTGTATGCTATGAAAAAAGCAGTTGCTTTTTGCTATGTTATTTTATTTCACCAATTTTGAAAACCTGCACATGCAACATCAGTTTTCCCCAAGAGGATTAAACAGTTGGTGCAAACATTGAGCTCTCAATCATAAAAATTACAAAACAAAGTTGTGTATACTTATCTGGATGAAGAATCTTCTTTTACCAATCATCAAAGATCTTCAAGTTGATGATCTTCCAATTAAATGTTTGCATGGTATAACACAAAATGCCAATGAAGCTTTAAATTCAATTACATGGTCTCGCGTACCAAAGTACACATTTGTTAGTAAGTCTACAATCAAAATGGGAACATACTCAGCAGTGCTACATTATAATTATAGTGTTAATGGTGTACTAAAAGTTTTAAAGTACTTTGGCCTGAACAGAATTAGCTTCATCATGTAAAATTGGCAAAACCAGAATTCGGACTTGAAGAAAAAAATTGAAAGCAGTTAAAAAAGGTTTCATGGATGATCCACAAGTAAAAGACACAAGTAATAGTTACATTCTCGGTCTCGGTGGATTTTGATAATTTTTATATTTTTAATTTTTACTTTTTTTTGCTTTTTTAGTAATATGTCTTGTTTGAAACTTTTAAACACATTTTCTTAATAACCAAACAAATTGTAAAATTTTCAGAACTAGTTTATTACAATAAAATATTTATTTTGACCCTCAGAATTTTAATGGAAAGCTTTAAAAGATGAAATATTGTAGTTTAAAGTGTTAAAGTTATTGATATTTTATATAAATGTAAAGTGGTTTTGTTAAAAATGCAATATTTTTTGAAATAATTTGAATAACAAAATTTCCCCTGGTCAAGTAGGATAAAATATGCTTAGGAAAAGTTTTGCTCAAAACACACCTTTTACAATGCATTTTTAGCCATTATGAATTTTTTTCTCAACCAAAAAAAATTTTATATGCTTTTTTTTATTTAATTTTTATGCAAGTTTTTTTTCTTCAAAAAAAATTGTTAAAATTTACAATAATTAAAAAAAACCCTGCTTTCAGTTGTGTGCCACCTTAAAATTAGCATTTGTTTTGCCAATGGGTAAAAGCGGAACATGCCTCATTCGTCATATCTTTTATTTAAAAAATTCTTTAACTTTTATCACAGATATGTAAATAAAATAATTCTTTCTCCTAAATATTCTTATTGAAATAACTTTTTCTAAAAAAAAGCGGATCCAAAAAATCCTCAAACGAAGACACTTTCGGATCTGTTTTTTATTTGAAGATTCGGATTCCTCATGGTTTTTTTCACAAAAATCAACTACCTTTTATTTTTAAAACTTAATAAAAACAGGAAAAGACAGAGTACTTTACGGTAACATTAACTGAACAAAAATACGAACCAACTATATTTTAATAAAGTTGAACATAGTTTATATTATCAAAAATATTATTTACTTTTGAATTTTTCGCTTCAATTAGTCATTTTCTCGTTCAAAGCTAAGGGTCCCAAACCCCAGCAAGACTTTTATTATTATTTTTTCGGACTAGAATCGGATTCCCCATAAAATTTTTCACCAATATAAACTCCTCTTTAAAAATTTGATTAAAACTGGAAAAATGACTTTACTGTTACATTTACCGTCTAAAACATGAAAGTGCTCAACTTTTGTAAAAATACCCTTCACATAAACTCACTTTCTATGTTCATTTTTATGACTTCTTGAACCCAATATTCAATTTTATTAAAATTCGACATGAAAATTTTTTGAATTTGTCAACAAAAATTTTAATTATAATTTCACCCTGTTAATTAGTCATATTTTAGCCATTTATCCGTTCAAAACAACGCTGACACCCAGCAAGACATCATTTTTTTTAAATTTCTTTTTTTACCGAATCGGAATTACCCATAGAATTCTTCACCAAAAGTAACCCAGCCGTTTTTGAAAAAAAAAAAAAAAAAAAAAATCGACACACTCTAATATACATTATAATTCTGAATGATACGAAAGTAATAAACAGCACTGCATTTTTATATTATTTTCTTTGCCATTTTCATGTATATCATTGTCTCATAAGTGTAGAAATTTATTGATTTTTTTCTTAAAGAAATTTATTGTTTTTATGCATGTCATAGTAGAAATTCTACACAGTTCAAATTTCTACACATAAGTGTAGAAATTTGTTTTTTAAAAAACATTTAGAAATATTGAGTTTTATTAAATATACAAGTAAATTTATACTTTTATTTTGCGTTAAGTTTTTCAAGCTCATCTAAATCGTCTACTTGTAAAAGATCTATAGGTTTACCAAAATGTTTACTAATTGCTTCTACCATTGCCATGGTTTTACGACCGTCCACAAAATTTATAGCGAGACCTCTTTTTCCAAATCTACCTGTGCGCCCTATTCTGTGAAGATATGTTTCAAAGTCTGGTCTATTCATAGCATCAACAGGTAAATCATAATTTATGACAATAGTTACTTGTTCAACATCAATACCACGAGCTGCAACGTTTGTAGCTATGAGAACCTTTTCTTTACCATCGCGAAATCGATTAAGTATGTCAATTCTTTGCTCAATTTCCAGATCTCCAGTGAGTAATCCAACAGCATGGCCATCTTTTGATAATTTCTCAGCAAGCCAGTTTACTGATTTCTTTGTCTAGAAATTACCAAAAAAACTGTTTATAATTTTCGTTAAATAATTAATATAGTAATAAACAAAAACGACGAAGTTCAACTCAATAATGTTATAAATTTATCAATCTTTTTATTTGTGAAAAGAAAAATGATTTTCATTTGTTTATAAACAGTGATATAAAGCAATTACAAGCTCTAACTAATGTTACAGATGGTAAATTATAATTTGAGGTAAATTATAAAAAAAAGTTAAGATTAGATGATTATTGGTATTGTAAATGTCAGTTTCCATGTAAAATTTTATAAATTGTAACAGATCTTGAGCATTTGGTTCCTCCACCTAAACCTCATTTGATAATTGCTAGGGAACTAAAAATTAGATACCTTGTTAGGATTAAATGATTGGATAACTTTTAAAGAGTTATTCAGTGAAGGAGAAAATAGGATTGAAACAACTCAAACAATGGACTATTTTAAAAAAAAAAAGAAGCCAGAAACATTTATAATTTTAATTCTAACTGTTCATACCTTAAAAGATTTAAAAAATGTAAAAAAATATTTCTGGCAAACTACAACGAAAAGTAATTTGTGAAATGGTAATGTAAAATCTGTTACCTTTAATTGAGATGTCTATGAAAGTCGTGTTTATTGTAGTATATCTAACAACGCAAAGCAATGTCTTATTAACAACAGTTTAAGGACTGTATTAAATACCCATATTAATGCTTCGAGACTGCGTTAAATATGCATACAGGCATCTTTAAGACTACATTATGTCAATAGGCTATCAATAATTAATATATTAATTTAAAAAAAATTCTTACATGGCAAAAAACCATTGTTTGACCAATTGTTAAAGCACCATACAGATTGGCAAGAGCTTCATATTTTGCCTCAACAGAATCACACATAACATAAAACTGTTTTATATTGTCTAAGCTTTCTTCTTCTTTACGTAGTCGTATAACTACTGCATCAGAAACTACACTATTTGCAAAATTCATAACTTCACTGTCATATGTTGCTGAGAATAAAAGCAACTGACAATCTGGTTTCAGGAGTCTAAAATTATTCCATATAACAAAAACAATTTAATTTAACACAAACAATTTAATTTAACAATTTAACACAAACACGGTATTTAAAAAATCTAACAATATTATTGTATATGCAACAAAAGTATCAAATTTTTATTAAACTTTTGTTTTAATTTGGTTTAAGAAATATTTTAATTGCATGCAACTTTTTAAAAAATACTTCCGTAGAAAATAGTTATAAATAACACCATCCAGATGAGATAATTTAACTTTTTAGTAATGTTACATTAGGTTTTAATTTTCAAGTTGCAGAAGTTTTTATAAGTTGTTTTAGAGATTTTATTTTTTTGTGAATAAGTAATATTAACGTAAAAAAATAACAATATTAGAAATAATATTAATATTAAACAGTAATAACCAAACAATTTACGCATTTTTCATTTTGTAGAAATTTTTTATTTATTATTTTCTTATCAAAAAAATTTGCTGGGTCATTTGAAAAATTTCATAAAATCTTTTTTTAAACTTCAATCAATTAAAGATGAAGTGGTCATAGGATAATTATTCTCAAATTTATTTAGAGAATAATTATCCTATGATCATAAAGTGATGAGAAGAAAGTTGTTGACTACTGAAGAGTATGTATATATTAGTAAGCGACCGGGGCTGACATTTGACCAGGGCGGGGTTTGATAAACCATAGCCAGGGCTGCCTAAATCTTGACAAACCCTATAAATGAAAAATATTTCATCTTGGATTGAAATTTATTTTGTATAAATATATATAAATATATATATATATATATATATACATATATATATATATATATATATATATATATATATATATATATATATATATATATATATATATATAAAATAAAGAAATATATATATAAAATAAAATATCATAACCCCAGGGTTGTAAAAAAAACCCCTATATTTGGCCAGTGCTGAGGCCGCAGCCCCATTATAAGTACACCAATACCAATGCCAATGAATGAGGCTTATATTTAAATTCATACTGTATTGCTGAATAAATATTGTATTTTTAAGTATTTCTAATGTAATTTTTGAACTATATTCTAAATTACATTAGAAGTAATTTAAATACTAAATTAATTAATTCTAGGAACTTGCATTTAAATTATTTTAAATAAATTCAATTAAAATACTTATGGCATTATTTTATGTTTGTTTATAAAATAAAAAAACAAAAAAGTAAAAAAAAAAGAAAGAGATGTTCTCAAAACCATTGACGAAGAAAGAGATGTTCTCAAAGCCATTTAAGGTTGATGCATCAACTAAGCTAATCAGTGCACCCCTAGTAAACACATTGAAAAAAAACTTACTTTTTGATTCTTATTGATTGGTCCTGATGGCCTTGTTGAGAAATCATGACATCAGCTTCATCCAAAACAAAAATTGTTATTTTTTGAGGATCAAATGCTTTATAACGCATTACCCAATCAAGTACTGATCCAGGTGTACCAATGATAATATGATCATTACATTTTCTACCAATTGATACTAAACAAAAAATTAAAAACAATTTTTTTATACATTAAACCAATATCAACATATTAAAAAAATTAAATTTGTAAAAATCTTTTCTAATCAAACGATTTTATATTACCAAATCGCTTATAAACAAAGCGACAATTTACTTTTATTGATTGTTTATAAAAAGAATATTTAAACTTTTTTTTTAATTAATTGAGTTTTATTAAAAACTATACTAAAGTCTAGTAAATTATATAAACTTAGATTAATTTTTTACCATTAAAATGTAAATCTTTTAAATCAATTTGTACGATTGATTTTACAAAAACAAAACTTTCAACAATGACTGCATTTTTAATGAAACTTAAAAAATTAATAATCATTAACCTTAATAAAACTAATAATCAAATAAACATACAGGAACTTACAGGTGACTGAACACAAACATACATATATACATTACCATATGAAGATCAAAAAAGTTGCGAGGGCTGATACAGAAATAAAAGGGAGCTAAGGCAACCAGAATCAGAAATTGAATGGAAAAAAAAAAAACTTCCAAAAATTGGAGGAGAAATAGCTTTCCACCTCCACCTACTGCTCCTATGCCAGTGCATATATACATAGTGAATTAGGAATGGGTGAGCACCATGCCAGAGATTCAACTAAAGCACAAACACCCTTTTATATAAAGTGACTTACGGGTGAACCAGCACCACAGAGGTCCATACAGAACATAAACACACAAACATATTAAAAAGGCCACTTACTAAATCTCATCAGCAGTATTGTAGTTTTCTTTTCATAAATTATTTTTACCTTTTTAGTTTAGTCATATAAGTTTGCTTTCAAAAATTGATGCAATAAAAACAAATGCAAAATTCAAAATGAAATTGTAATTCACTTAGAACGTACTTTGCCCTTTGTATATTAATGTTTTCTATTGTTCATTTTACTTGAGATGAATTCTTTTAAATATTTTAAAATTTGCAAACTATGCAAAGCATGAAATGGTTATAAAAAAACATTTACTTTTTTATTTATTATATAATTCAACTAGAGTTAGTTTTATTAGAATCTTGTTGAAATAAAGCATAAATACATAAATAAATAATTATATTATACTCTTTGATAAATTAAAGAACGTTTGTTTCCTTATTAAAAGATCATTAATAGTAAGTTGAGGCTTTATATAAAATAGTGTCGCCTAATTTTATTAAAAACAAAATTTTTAAAGAGAGAAGTTTAGATATTATTATTTGTAAACGTAATTTATATTGTTTTAATTAGGCTTTTTTTTTCAGTTAAAAATTCATTTCATTTATTCAGGGTTTGTGGCAGTTTTAAAAATCCATTTTCCCTGAGTTTTCCTTGATAATTCCCTGATTTTTCTATATTTTTAAGTATTTTTTCTCTGAGTTCGTGGGGTGGAAAGTATATATTTTTCCCTGTTTATTTTGAAGGATATATAAGTTCCCAAAACATATAGTAACTACAGTAATCCATTTATCTAAACATATAGCTACTATATATTATAAATGTTATAAAACCACTGTAGCGAGCAACTTTCAATATTAAAAAAGATTCAAAAACTGGATACTGCAAAGTAACTTCAATCTAAATATTAAAATAAAAAATATTTCCTGAGTTTTCCCTGATATTAAAGATTTTCAAGAAAAATTCCCTGACTTTTCCAGGTATTCCCTGATTTTCTAAATTTTAAAAACTTTTCCCTGGTTTTTCAGGTTTTCCCTGAGTGCCATGAACCCTGTTATTGCTCATTTTTGAAATAATCTGTAACAACTAAATATTAAATGCATGGTCAGATATAGAGTGCGATTGCACCTGCTTCCCGATTAAGGTTGACTTTTAATTTTTAGAATCTTATATATATATATATATATATATATATATATATATATATATATATATATATATATATATTTATATATATATTATATATATATATATATATATATATATATATATATATATATATATATATATATATTTATATATATATTATATATATATATATATTTATATATATATAATATATATATTTATATATATATATATATATATAAATATATATAATATATTTATTTATATAATATAAATATATATAATATATATTTATATATATATATATATATATTATATATATATATTTATATATATATTTATATATTTATATATAAATAAAACTAAATGATTTACAATTTATTGATTGTTATTTAAATTGTTTATTCTTTTGTCAATTTCTTTTGCAAAAACTTTTACTTTTCTTGCTAGTTTTCATATAGAATATTTTATGTAGGAGCATGAGTTCTAGGCTTCGTTTTATCAATTTGACAATAGTTACATAAAATTTTCCAAAATTGCAATTTTCCATTTAAAATCTTACAGTTTTATGTTTCTTGATAATGAAAAAATTAAAAGATTTTAAAAACACCTTTAAATGTATTCTTATTCCATAAAAAGATACTCTTGATCCTTTTAAATGAGGTTGATTGCAAAATTCTCAAGTTGTGTAGCATAATATTAACATAATGTTACACAATATCTATTTAATAAGAAATTATATTTCCTTTTTAATTAAAAAATTTTATTAATTAAATAAATATGACTATTTTTTTTTCATTTCAGAAAATATAGCAACTTTATCTATACTTGTATAAAGTTAATAGAGAATACATACATTTATTGCCACGTATTGCATAGGAAACCTTCAAACCATCTTCAATTAGAAATTTTCCCATTTTCTCAAGTACTTTTCCAGTCTGTTGAGCCAATTCAAATGTAGGAGATAAACATAATGCCTGTGGGTATGGTTTAGAAGCATCAACTCGGCTTAACATGGCTAAGACAAAAGCAGCTGTTTTTCCAGTTCCACTTTGACTTTGTGCAATCATGTTGTTAGGGCTAAATATTAAGTATATTAATATTGGATTTTTATTAATTTTTTTATTATAAGATTTAAACACGTATCTCCTAATAAATGTGTCACACAATGTGTATATATATATGATTATATCATAGATACATATAAAATTTTATTAACATATTTAACTTAATAAACTTCCATTATTTCCTGTATCATTTTATGACAAAAATTTTTAAAATAATTATTTTGAAAAACCTATTTAAGAAAAGAAAAAAAAAAATCCCATTGAAATTAAAACAATAACAAACAAACAAAAAATTATTTAAAAAATATATATCAAGCCTTTTCAGAAGACGCGTGCAGTTGCACGCCTTATATGACCACGCATACATTTTGTTTTAACAACTTGGCTTCAGCTCCTTGCATGCTTTAAGTTAGGGCATTTAAAAAATGCAATCAATAAACAAATGTAAACTTAAATTAAAAATAAACAAACTGTAAACTGGAGGAGAAATAAGATCTAAAAAAAACAAAAAACAAACTACTAATTGAAACACTATCAAACTTTTAACAAATTTAAAGATACTAATTGAAACGCTTTTAAATTATAAAATCTTATATATTACAAAATAAATAAATAAATATATATAGTTTTTCCATCAAAAATATTTACAAATAGTAACAATTACTGACAATATCTGAAGTAAACATCTATTATTATGCAACACAATATCTGCTCTTGGCTTCAAAGAGATACGTTTCAATTGCTTATGCCTGGAGACTATGGAAAAACAACTACATTATGCACATACTTTGATTTTATGACCAGATCACAAAGGAAATTTGTTTTTGTTGAGAGAAAACAAGAAAAGTATTACTTAAAAAGCTTCAAAAATGAGAAGATATTCTAGATTTGCCAGTTTACAGTAAATCACTTTCCCCAAGTAGCCCTTTCACTAAATTTCTTTCACAAATCACTTTTACTAATTTTTTAACTGGCTTTACTACTTATAATGCTATTGACCTAAAAAAAACAACAAATTAAAAACCACAAAATTCAAGATTATAATTGCATAGTTTGGATGAATGTTTACGGTGTTGATTTTTAAAAATCCCAGGCCAATATGCTTTTTCCTCTGTAAAAACTTGTAGAACAAAAACTTTTCGATCTGTCTTTTATATCAATAACGCCATCTATCCTTTACAGTTAGAAAATACCATTAAACGAGGAAACTTCTCTAACCATAACATAGTCAGCTCCATGTTCAATCATTTAATCCACTACAAGAAACTTTTTGTTTCTTTCAGTGGAATATTGGAAGAGCTAATTGTAATTTTTGGATGACCATAGATGCAAACAGGAAGAGATCCTGAAATTCATGATTTTAAACTACCATATAATGAAAAAGTATCTGATTTAACAAACAAAAACAAAATGCAATCATCAAAACTTATTAAAAGTCACATTAAAATTTGTCTTCAGTTTAACAAAAAATTTACTCATTTTTTGCTTCTGAAACAGGCTTGGTCAGGAAGGCTTACAATTGCACACCATTATAGGACCATGTGAATAATATTTTGTTTCAACATTTTGACAATGACTTTTAACATGCTCTTGAAATTTAAAAATGCGAAAATAAAAAGAACTTAACTAAAACACAAAAAATTTAAAAATAACTCAATTAGAATAAAACTGAAAAAACTAAAACACTAAGTTTATTTAAATCAAGTTTTTTATTAAGTTTGAAGTAATAAACTCTAAGTCTTTTATCTTTACTAATGTTTATAAAAACAATATAGAATATCCTTAAAATAAAGGAAAAATTTACTTTTAATGATTGTTTAATTAATTTTCACAGTTAAATTAAATTATAGTGTTTTTTTAATTAATTTAAAGATAGTTTTTATGTAAAAACACTGTACTGATTACACGTTAAAAAACAAATAAACTCTTTTTAAAACCATGCTTTGTTCAAGCATACGTTATTATTTCTCAAAATTTTGTTTTAAAAGAATAAAATTTATCATTAAAAAAAAAATAATAACTATATAAATAAAACTAAAATATATAATATTCAATAATACTTTATGTAAAAAATCATTAGCAGTGTTTTCATACTTCATTTAAAACCATTTCAACAATATAAAAACATAAAAGATCAACTTATTTAATTGTAATTAAATAAGTTGGATCTTTAATGTTTTCAAAAACATTTGTCATTTTTTTTGCAACAAAAAATTTTTTTAATCTTTTTAAGCGTAATAACTTGAATGATTCTTATATAAAGTTCATTAGAGAAACTTACATTATCTAAGAAATCCTTTGTTTATAAAAACAAAATAACTTTTTTTTATTAATAACAATTATTATTATAAAAAATGCATACTTATATAATTTATATAATATAAATTTAAAAAATTATTTATAACTTTCAATAATATTACAAACAAAAATCATTATCAGTAAATTGCTACTTTATCTAAAATCGTTTTGCTAATATAAAAACATTCCTAAAGATAAAAGTTTTAATGTTATTTATTTCGAAGATATAGTTCAGCATCTTTTTCATTTAACACCGTTTTGAAATAGCCTAAACAAAATATTATTTGTTAGGCCATATAATGACATGTGATTGCATAACTTTCTTTTTTGAAAATGTTATAAAAAGGTTTTGATAATTCCTTTTTATTGTATTAAATAAAAATGTTCATCATACTTATAGCATATTCTGTTTTCTGCTCTGCCAATTAAGAACACCCCATAAAAAAATAGATTTAATATTAAGAACTAAGAACTGTTTAATATTCAGCCAATTTTTAGTTTAATATTCAGCGCATTAGTTAAACAGTTCTTAGTTTAGCCAATGCGCTAATATATTACTATGTTCAGCCAATGCGCTAATATATTACTATGTTCATTTTGACTAAAGGACCAAATATCCTTAACTTTTTTTATAACCTTATAATAAATCATACTTAACAACTAGTTAAAAAAAAAATCAATTTTTGCACCTAAGGTGGGCTAAAATTCTCGGATATATAAAGTAGACTTGATTCTCGGATATATAAGGTAGACTTGGAAACTTTTTTGGGGTTTTTTTAGTGTCCACCTTTGCTTCCAGGGGCCTTAAATCACCACATTTGTGCATCTTTATGTTTTTTTACCAGTATTTAATTTAATTATGGAATTTGAATCTATTTCTAGAATTCTGTTTTGCAAATTAAGAAAAACCAACTTTTATATTTAGATAATAATATTTTGATTTCTGTTACAAACTATAGTTGTTACAAGACCGCAGCTGACTTTCTTTACTTTTGTTAAACTACAGCTTGTAATTTAACAAAATAAGTTTTTTAACAAATAGTTTCTAGAGTTTCTAAAAATGTCGGCATTTGGTTGAAATCTAGCATTCCAACTGTTACAATGCAAAGAATGCAGCAAAAAGTAGAATCTTGGCATAATAACTTGAGAAAGATAAGAAAAGGTAAATCAACGACTTCAGCAATATTGATTGCTAAGATAAAAAATTTAGTTTTGATCAAGAATGCAGCATATCATTGTTTTAATTTAGGTAATTTTCTTTGCCCAAGAAAATCAAAGGTCTCAGTACTTGAGCAAGAACTTTTAATAGATCAAAGAAATTTAAAAAATATCATTCTTGGTCCTTTGGATAAGGAAAGTACTTTTAACCAAAGCACTTAAGAGAAGCACAAAGAGACAGAAATACTATTATTCCTTTTTATCTAGCAAAAGTAATATGGAAGCATCAGTTAGAGTCACATTTGGTGTAAATGCAGAACTCTGGTTCTGAGAAACTAATTAATGACACTCAGCAATGTTGATGACAATCAGTTGTCAGATTTCTGTGAATTAGAGAGTGAACTGGTAGAAATTTGATAAAGTTTCCAACAGTAGACAGAAAAGGTGAGAGATGTCTGATGCTGCTATCTAATGATGTTGGAGCTGCAATTGCTACTGCAACGTTTTCAGATTTACGGAAAAATAAAGAAACATGATAGAAAAACTGTCATAAACCAAGCCAAGTTGAGGTGCTAAAGACAATTGCTTAGAACTACATTATCACACAAAACAAAATTTTTTATAAGTGAATAATAATATATATAATATAACATATAATGATATACTATTTGTGATCAGCGACTAGCAGTAAAGACTTAATCAATAAAAACATATCACTTTAAAAGAAGATTCTTGTTCCATTTTTTTTGAAAAAACAAAAAAATTACTAGATAATGTGCTAGTTATAAGCGCTGATGGAACTAGCATGACCAATGGTGTAATAAGATTACTGAAACTGCATATGGGATATCCAATTTAATTGTTAGTGTGAATGCTCTATTTAAGAAACTACCATTAAGACAATTAGTATTGCATTTGAACATCGCTCTTGACATTTCTAAAGCATTTGATAAAGTTTGGCATGCTGGTCTTCTCCATAAGCTTTCTTCTTATGGTGTATCTGGCAACACCTTTAAGATTATTGAGTCCTTCCTTTCCAATCGTAGTATAAAAGTTGTCCTCGATGGACAGCACTTTTCTTCTTATTCTGTAACTTCAGGGGTTCTTCAAGGTTCAATCCTTGGCTCTATACTCTTTTTAATTTACATTAATGATCTTCCAGAAAATCTCACATTTAAGGTGGCGTTGTTCGCTGATGATACTACTATTTATTCTTGTCATGATAAGAAGCCAACACTCTCTGATTGCTTGGAGGGGGCATTTGAGCTTGAAAAGGATCTCACTTCTACTATAGCATTGGGCTCACAGTGGCTATTGAACCTTAATTCAGACAAAACTCAATTTTTTCAGCCAACCGTTATTACAATAATTTAGATCTTATATTTATGAACGATAATGTGCTCGATGAGTCATCCATTCTTCATCTTCTATGATTAACTCTTACTTCCGATCTTTCTTGGAAACCATATATCAAATCCGTTGCAAAATTAACATCTACAAAGGTTGCATCTCTTTATTGAGCTCAACACTTTCTTACTCCAGATTCTATTCTCTATCTCTATAAATCTCAAATTCAGCCTTGTATGAAATACTGTTGCCATATCTGGGGCAGATCTTCTAATGATGCCCTTTCTCTTTTAGACAAGGTGCAAAAACGCATTGTAAACATAGTTGGACTTGCTCTTGCAGCCAACCTCCAACCATTATCACATCGTCGTAATGTCGTTTCTCTTTCTCTTTTCTACAAATACTAAAATGGGCACTGCTATAAAGAGTTAGCGCCTCTTGCGCCATCTACTTAAATTCATTCTCGTATTACTCGTCATTCAATTAAGTCTCATCCTTTTTCTGTGACTGTTCCTAAGTGTTCCAAAAACTCTTATTCCTCAAGCATCAGTTCTTTGGAATTCGCTTCCTTCATCTTGCTTTTTATATAGAGTGTATATATATATTTCTTGAATGTCGTAATAGCATAAAATAAGTAACTATTTTTAAAAATAACGCGATAAAAAAATCTGAAATAATATTAAAAAACAGAAGTCTTTACAGAGAAATATTAACGGACAAAAAATTATACATATTAAACCAATTTATTTATTACAAAATAACTCGGTAAATAGCCAATCAAAATAACCAACTGTCAAAAATAAATAAATAAACTGACAGTAAAACTAAATAGATAAGTTTATAGCATAATCTAAAGTTTGTTTATTAAGTAAGGGACTTTCTCATTTAATGTGGAGGGCTTCTTTTTTCTTTAATTTGTGTTTCGTTGGGGCATTATACAAAATCTCAAATGAATCACAGTTAGCCAAATTTTTGCAATTAAGTGATAAATTTAAGTGTTTAGATATATGAGATTGTATATCACTTTTAAGGTGCTCATTTATTCTAGTTGAGGTTTCTCCAATATAACTGGCATTACAGCCAGCGTAAGAAAATTTATAGACAACATGAGATTTATAGACAACATGAGATTTAAGCAATTTAGGAAGTGACTCTTTTAAGCAAAAACAATCTTGTATTTTATTAGTAGTGAAAATTAATTTTATCAGAACATCCTTGCAATATAAACAATGTTTGAAATTTTCATTTTAGTGTAATTAGAGTACATTCCAATGTATGGAAGCTTAAAGTATCTTATATTTTAGCTATTAACAATGTTAGAAACAGATGGGTTCATTTTCTTATATATATATATATATATATATATATATATATATATATATATATATATATATATATATATATATATATATATATATATATATATATATATATATATATATATATATATATATATATATATATATATATATATATATATATACAGGGTTACCACTATTAAAACTGAGGCTAAAAATAAGGACTTTAAGGAGAATTAAGGATATATTTTCCCAATTTATAAGGAGATTTGGTCGCGAACGCCAACTTTTTCAAGGAAAAAATAAGGAGAATTAAGGAGAAAATGATTACTTTATAAACAGAATCTTTCTTTTTTCAATAAACATTAAATATAAATAGATAAACTATTATAAACATAATATACTATACACATATAGAACATTATTACAAAAGTTCATTTTTCTTTTTAACAAGGTTTTTTTTTTTAACATAAAGCTTTTCAAGAGACTCTTGTTTTTCAAAGGCAGCTCTTTTTAATGCATTGGATTTTGATATGTCAGCTTTAATGTCATCTAAATACAAAGAGAATCATTAAATAATGACATTTCCTTTAGTATTATATGAACTAAAAATTTATTCATATTCAAGGCACAAACCTAAAGCTATCCTTTTTTCAGCACGGAATCCAATTTCATCAGACGACTTCTTTAAATTTTCAATCATAGATAATGCCTGTCGAATTTCTGTATTGACTATTTCAATATCCTCAATTACTTTTTGTTTTGCTTCGATTTTCTCTGCTTTTTCTGCAGACAGGGCTTTTGATCGTTGATCATCAAAATACCTCTTTCTTGCCTGTTTGCAGCTATACAACAAATCTTTAGTTATTTCAACTTCATGTGCCATGAGCCCATAAAACGTGAGGTAATCTTGGATAGAACATAAAGAGATGATGGTGTCTGTGGACATATTGTCATCAATCAGACTTTTATTGCTGCTGAACCCTCGTTCAACTTGAGCTTGTCCGTGCGATAAAATGAGGACTATTTTAAAAATTTGCTGAAGATTTGTATACAGCTTTAAATCAGTGTATTTCCACAAAAAGTAGTCCAAACGATCTTTATCTTTATCAAAAGTCAAAAATAATTCTTTGTTATCAACAACGACGATTTTACAAAACCTGGAATATTCGTTCTTAGCTAAATCACCAACAGAAGCTCTAATTTTCTTGTAAGTAACAAGTTTCATCAACAGTTTTTCAAAAAAATATTCACATTTTTCTGGGAATTCAACCATAAATGATGGGGAAATACACATCAGACAGCGAGCAACCAGAGAAGACAAAGGGCTCTTCTCAATGATATGAGTACACATTGAAACAAGGAAATCGCATACTTCACTCTTGAACTTGTCAATTTGAACTTCAGTAATCTTTCCTTTACTCTTGAGTTGCAGGAGATCATACTTCAATGAAAAGCCAACATCAATCTTGCTGGTTAAAAGCCGGTTTGCACAATTAGATAAATCTATTTTTAATAAAGACGTTGTAGTTTTGGCATTTGCAAGAACATCTAATCGAATGAACTTTGCATAAAAGTTGCGTAGTAGTTCTTTAAGTGTCACCACCAGAAAAGGAGTCATTGGCTTATCAGTTTGAAAAGAAACTAAAAGAAAAAAAATAGCAATATTGAAAATAACATTTTGCATTTTTTCCTGAAATTTGAAAATAATAAGAAAATAGTTTATTTCTTAAAATATATTAAAGAGCATAAACAGCAGAACAATTGCATCAGGAATATAACAAGGAATACCAAGGAATGCATTTAGATTGGCACTAATTTCTTCAAAAAACTTCAACTTTAAAGGAACCAAAACTTCATTTGCTCGAGCACTTAAATGTTCAAAACTGGTGTTTTGCCCTGATGTACCATATCCAGGTTGCTTACTCTTTGGTAAGGACTTCCAGTAATCAACAACTAAGACTACTTTTGACCAAACCTGTATTGCTTTCTTGGCAACACTTGGTTCTCAGCCCACCGAGTGCTACAAAACATGTAAGGAAAATCTGAACTTGTTGCTCCAGCTATTCGTTCATAATCACTTGCTCTTGATGGACTTTCATGAAATATTTGGTACATTGAAGACAATAACTTCTTTATGTTCCAGCCAGTAGCTTTGGCACCAGTTTGTAAAGCTCCATTTATAGTATGCAAACCACAGGTACCAATGTCAATGAGCGTACTTAATTCATTGGCCTAACGTTCTTCATTGAGCATTGTCAAAAACCGTTTATTAACATTAGGGCCATCCATAGATACCTGGAGCATTTTTTCATCATTCAAACCAATCATGCAGGATTTAAACATATTTAGAATATCTGGGGCTGCAGCTTTTCCCATAAATTCTGAAGTATAATATCTAGTACAAACGGTATTACTCTCTTCATTCCAATATCGCACATGTAAGTCCATTTGACCTTTCTTTACAACTTTATTGTAAGACTCATCAAAAAGACATACAAAGTTATCCAGCTTGTTAAGATCTCCTAATAGAATTTTTTTAAAATATGGGGCAAGACCGTGAGTTACTATATAGCCAGATTTTGTTCGACCACAGGAAAAGTCGTTGGCAATTTTGCTATCTGGAAACATTGATGCAAATTGTTTAGACTTATTCTCACTTGATCTAAAAGAATATTTGCTTTGAACAATATCTAAACAACAAATTAACTCTGCTTTCGAAACTTTTTCCTTTTGAAGCATATCTGAAATGTTACATTGCTTTGATGAGATAGGCTTCTGTGGTTCTGATTGCACAGTTTCTTTGAACAAAACAGAGTAACCTTCTTGAGGCAATCGTTCTATGTGCTTTACTCCTCTTGCATGTGCATCAACTGCCTTGATACCCATAGCTGCTACTGAAAACAACTTAGAACAAACTTTGCATCTTGCAAGGCTGGGATTTTTATCTTTTTGAAGCCAAGAAGTGTAACTAACATTACTTAACCAAATTTCTTGGAAACTACTTTTATATTTAGGCATCTAAAGGTAATTTATGAAAAACAAATAATCTTTTGTATTCAATCTCAAGTTTGTTAAAAAGCTGTAATTAAAAAAGGGGTAATTGAATACTAAGACTCTTCCCCTATCGCACAGTGTTTACTTACACAGTGTAGAAAAAACTAAAATTACAGACGGAAAGTAAAAGAAAAACAAGGACAGCCTAATTTCAAATTTCAAAACATGACCTTAAATAAATGTAACACCACTAAATTAAAAAATATTATATTTAAGTCTTTGATTTCCATGTACAAAGTGGTTAGCCACTTTGAACATGGAAATCAAAAAAAAAAAATCTAAACAATGATTTTTAAACCAAAAAATTGAAAATAATTAAACATGTTATTTAAAAAAAAGATTAGCTAAAAGTTAAGGATATATTTCAAATAATATATAAGAACAACAATTTAAAAAAAAATACAGCAAAAAAAACTACTTTATTATTTTGTAGAATAAAATTTCTCTTGTAATATTGATTAACTCTCTTTGGCATTGAATTTACAAGACTTGATATATTGGTGATATCTGATATTGTTGTTTTCTCCTTTAAATATATCGATTGAGGGAAGAAGGCATTATCAATATTCTACATTTTCAATATACCTATCAAAACTAATTTGACCTTCAAATAATTGATGGCATACAACTCCTGTATAGTTCATGCAGGTCCAAATACCTACGTGCTACTACTTTGCTTGGTTCACTTTAATGTAAAATTGAATATGCAATATATAACTTTTTTTTCAAATTGTTTTTTTGACGTGATTTAGGAGTTTCATGCTGTATTTTTTTATAGCTCATTTTGTAACTTTTTTATTATTTGATTTATTTATGTTTTTATTTGTAATATTTCAAACAACAACAAAAAAAAATTTAGGAAATACTTTAAAAAATAAAAGCAAAATTATAAAAGAAAATCATCAAGTAAAGCAGTAAGCCTCAACTTTTGACCAACATTAAAAAAATGAAAATTATAAAGTGGAAATAATAAATTATAATGTTTTAAAATTATATATATTTAGTAATACAAAGTAAATTTTAAGGAAACAACATGCCAATTAAATAGTAAAGACTTTACTTAGAAGTAATTATTTACTTCTCTATTAATAAGTATAATCCATTTACTTTAATAAAATTTCCTTGAAGATAATGAACAAAAGTAAGGAGAAATTAAGGAGAGCAGTTAAATTTGAACTTTTTTTAAGGTTATTTAAGGACTTTTAAGGAGTTTTTTTTTTTTTAAAGATATTTAAGGTTTATAAGGAGGAGTGGGAACCCTGATATATATATATATATATATATATATATATATATATATATATATATATATATATATATATATATATATATATATATATATATATATATATATATATATATACACAGGGCGTTAGCTAGCCCAATGGTGCCGCGTAAAACGCGGAATTCCCAATGGGCTTAAAATTCCCAAAAGTCAATGACCTTTTTTTTTAGAGTGTTTTTTTTGAGATTTTTTGGACCTTTTCTAGAAAATTCCCAACATTTTCTAGAACAACAACAACAAAAACTCCCAATACGGCAAAAACGCGGTTTAAAATTTATTTCTGGCTAACGCCCTGATATACACGCACACACACACACATATACATATATCAGGGCAAAACAAATCATTTTTTTTTAAATAAACGTTGACGTTCATATCTTTATTTATTGACGAATTTCTAATTTAAGAGGTATATGTCAAATAAAGGAGTTTTATTTTCATATAATTTTTTTATTCAAATAATATTTTATTAAATTATAAAGGAAATTTATTTTCAAATAACTTTTATTCTAGTTAATGAATTCTTAGATATCAAACTTGCTTGTTGAATTAGATATCAAACTTGCTTATTGAATTTATTCTATTCTTCATTATTTCAATACAGTATTTCATGCATTTGCAAAGTGCGTGCAAATTAATGATAATTAAAGGCTGTTTTCCACAAGATAAAAAAAATCGCATGAAGCATATTTTTTCATTATGACGAAACACCGTTTTGATTTCCACATTATCTTTCGTGCTAATATTTTCATTATCAATAAAAAGTGGCAGTTATAAATTTATACTGTATGCTTTTGAAAAAAAAAACAATAAATATAAAAAATTGTTTATGATGTATATCTGTATTGTATTTTTTTAGAATGCTTAAGAAAATAAATGTTAACTTCTCATAGGAACACTTCTATTGAAAAACTGTTACTGCAAGAAGTAATAGATGGTTCAACTCGGAAAGAAATAAACCTTCTTGTAAAGTGAAACTTCGGAATCATTAGTAAATTGAAGTGAAACTTCGGACAGCATTAGTAAATTCATCTTTATTTGATGAACTTGCAAATGCTTGCCATTTTTCAGGGTGAGTTCTAAGTAAATAAGAACATCAAGTTGAGCATTTTGTCTATTGTTGTTGCTGCCATTTTAAAGAAACAACATGCTTTGGCTTTTTCTTACTGTTGACTTGACGTGATATACTAATTAAATATGATTTTTACTCATATCAAAAGACTTTTTTTTGCTGCAGCGAATTGATTGATCAGCAATATTAGCAAAAATGTTTTATCTGAGCATGCTTATCGAGAAAAAAATCTTGTCTTGTGGAAAACAACCTTAACAATATGCAATAACTTAATGATTGTAAACGGTTTTCTATCAAAACAAAATATTGATTTTTTCTTATTTTAGTTCGTTAAATTTATTTATTAACTTGAGGAAATTAAACTAAAAGGAAACTTAAAATAAAAAAGAAGTTGTATTGATTTTTTTTTTTATAACCTTTAAAAATAATAATATCGTATTAAGTATTTAATAAGTTATTATATTAAGTTATTATTAAATACTTAATATGAAACTATTATATTATTTTATTTATAATATAAAGTATTTAATATAAAAAATATGATAATATTACTATAATAATAAATTAAACTATAATATACTAAATAATTCTATATACCGTAAAATTACCCAAGTTCAGTCACTTGAGCTTTGAACATTAATTTATCACGCATAAATAAAAAATTTTAAACTTTTTTCCTCAAACATAGAGAAAATTATATTGATAATTGGTATTGTAAAAATAAAAAAATGAAAAATAAAAACTAGTTCTCAATATTTAATTTAAAATGAAAACATCTACTTTGACCAAACATTCAATACCATCTCATAAGTTTGGCTGCTATACAAATACTAATAACGTATCACAAACTTAACGTCACAAATAATGAAAACTAATTTTTAAATGTTGTTTTATTGTAAAATTATGATATAAATTCAGGTAATACCAGTAACTAATGAGGGTATCGCCCCAGGCTCAAAAAAAAAAGTTTTTTGGGGCACCAAAGAAAACAAAAAGGAGAACATAAAAAAAGGCCTTTTTAAATAGTAGTAGTAGTAGTATTAATTTTTATTGCAGTTAGTCAACTATTTTATTACTTTTGCCATTATCACATTTGCTATGCCACTGGTTAATAAAATTGAAAATGTATTTTTTAATTAATATTTAAAAGTTTTTTCAATTAACAAAAAAACACTATTTTGCTTTAAATGAGCTTTGAATTGAGTAAGAATTGGCAATTCTTGTACCTATCATTGACCATAGTAGAACAGCAAGATCCACACAACCAACCATTACAGGATTCGCAACGCATCCATAATTGTTGTTGAGCTGTTATTTTATCTCCAAAAAAATGTCACAAGCTTGATATTTTTTAGAACTCAAAGAAGCATCAGTTAATTATGAAACTATGAACAAATTTTTTATTCAAACAAAATATTATGGTGTGTATCCATTATAAAAATGTCAAAATTTGCTGGTAAATTTACAGGTAAAGTTACCGGTAAATTTTACACTTGCAACACTTATCAACATTTCACTATATTACCGCTGATTGTCTCCATCGTTGTTTGTCTGTGAATGACTGAAGTTAGAGTATTTCAAAATTCCACTAATTTTTATAAAAAAAGTAATTAATTTTCAAAAATTATTAATTTTTTTTTTGTAAATATAAAATATAAATGTAATTTGGTGATTCTTAATAATACTAAGATTAAATTTGATCACTTATTTAAATAATTTGCTTATTTTAGATTTATTTTATAGATTCATATTTACAAACTAATTATAAATATTTTTTGAGAAAAAAAGTTTGTAAAATTTGAGTTTGGCATGCTTTTTTTATATTTTTTCTTAAATGAACAAAGTTACATGGTGACCGAACTTAGGAGATTTTACTGTGTTCTAGTAGATTATATATATATCAGTAAAACTTAAAAATTCTTTTCAAAACTTTTAAGAGTGTTTTTAATATGCAAACGAACATTACTTCACTTAAATGATAAAAAATTTTAAAAAAAGACATACTTTTGAATAAAGCAATGTTTTAGCATGGTTTCTTTTAAAGTAATAGCAAATGCATTCATTTTGAGTAAAAATTTGCAGGCTTTTGTAAATGCATGTAAAAACCATGCTTAAACAAAACTACTCTCTTTAATAGCATATGTGTTATTTAACTTAAAAGTAACGATATTAATAAAAGCAATCCTGTTTTAGCTTAGTTTCTTTTAAAGTTGTTGAAAATGTGTTTTAAATTTTAGTAACTAATTGTTATTTTATTATAAATAAAAAACTATTAATTATATGGAAAAAAAACTGCTAAGTTATGCTTAACATAATCGACGAACGTTTGCACATTCGACGATTTGTTGCGCCCTGTGTGTGTGTGTGTGTGTGTGTATAAATATATATATATATAATCTTAAATTTTATATCTTAACATAATTACCAGCTGCATACAAACTATTCTTTTTTAATATTTAAGTCTGCTTTGTACAGACACTTATTAGTACAACAAGATTTGATAAAATCAAATCAACAAAAATCATAATTTAAAAAGCTTACGGGTCTGCCAAAAGCATAGGTAAAGCAGTTTCTTGAATCTTGGAAGGTTTATTAAAACCCATAGAGTAAACTCCTGATAAAAGTTTGCTATTCCTAAAATAAAGCCAAAATTAAATAAAGTAAAGTCTTTTACAAATTTTTACAAGTAAAATCATTAACAGATCATAAATTGCGTAAGTAGCCAATTGAAAAAAAGACTTTAAATTCACATCAGAACTCTTAGCAAAATAAGACCTTTGAAAAGTAAAAGATTTTTCAAAAGTATTATGAAGTGGTGTAACTTGATGGTTGCTCAGTAACAGGACAACTAGTCCTGGTAGAGGATGAATAAAAATCATTAAAATATATATATATATATATATATATATATTACTCAGTTGTCTAGCAGAAAAAATATTAGTTAATAAAAAATTTAAAAATCTTAATAAAATATATTTTAAAAATTTAGTATTGTTATTATTTAAACATAAAACTTCAAAAAGTATTTAAACTAGTTAAATGTTCTGCAAGCAAAAAGCTACACACACTGCTTTATAAACAATTGAAAGCTGATAGCGGGCCCAATATAATATGGGTTTTCTATAATAATGTAGGATAATAATTCTTGGGCTTCAAATTAATACAAAGAAATGCGTGGACCATTATTAATAAGTTGCTGTATATTCTCAATGTTTTGAAGCATTGCGGCTGTAATTGACACTCCAAAATAATCATTATATCTAAAGTCATTAATGTCTTAAATTGATCAAACTATCGGAATATTAACTAATGTTTAAATCCCTGGTTTTGCTGATTTTCTTTTAATTATTTTATTTAGAATAAAGAAAAGCTTCATTTTTCTATTGTTATTTAATTGTTTAGTTGTTAGTATTTACAATAAAAATAAAAGGGTCACATAGAATTTAAATAAAACATTTTTTGTTTTTATTTTAATTATTTCAAAATTTAAACAAAGTGTTTGTTTTGGCATTTTTATTTTATTTGAAATAATAAATTAAATAATTTTATAATAATAGAGAATATTGTACAGGTACTCGGATTATCTTATAAGAATTTTGCCACTTAAATTTAAAAAAAAAAAAAAATGCACAACTCATTTGTCAAAGTCAAAAAAGATACTGTTTTGTTTGTGGAAAGATAAGCAAAAAAATCCAGCAACTATTGTAGCAATTGGCTGCAGTAAGCAAAGGAATAGGATATTATTAATAAACATAGTCAATGAAAAATAACAATCAAAAAGTTGCCTATTATTGATGATTGCAGTAAACCTTAGGTGTCACCCATTAAGACTTTTACTAATTACCGCAAACCTTTTCGGAGTCATGTACTATAAATGATTCCTAGCGGACACAAGATGTGTTTAAAATGTCTAAATAATATCTTAAAATGTAATAATACATTATTCAGCCTCGCGCCCACCAGGTATATAATCCTTTATAAAATGCTTGTAAAATAAATCAAAAAATAAATAAGGACATAAGAAAAAAATGAATTAAACAATTTAACATCAATATTTCAGTAAAACATAAATCAAGAACTATATGATAAAGCTCAGTTATTGTTATTTTACATTAAACTTTATTTTATTTAATAGTTTCCCTTCTTTGTCTTCAAACCTGCAAACTTGTTAACCACATTGTTAAAACTAATATCTTTCATCATACCACTTTTAATTAAATAGAGCCAGATAAGAAAGCCTTGACTTGAATAGTTGATTGCAAATAATTGTTTTTAATATTCAGTTTTAAAAAGTTTTTTTTTTAATATCTGGAAAAAATCCAGAAAACTTTTTAAAGAAATATCTGGAAATAAAAATACATTTTGTCTAACAAAGAATATCTCATGTGTTTGAAAAGAAACTCATTATTTGTATGCACAAATTGTTATATTATTTAATGTGTTATAAATTAATTATTTAATATAAAATATAATTTTAATATTATGCACATAATATTAACATTATTTGCATACAAAAAGTGTTTTAATATTTTAGTTATTCAAACTTGTATAATAGCAGCGTAGTGCTTAGAATGTTACAGTGGTAAAGATGAGGCGTGGCTGGCAAGGTTGTGAATCCTCTATAGAGAAGTTTTACTTCAAAGTAATTTTATATTTTTTAACTAATATTTTTTTTCTCTTTAAGTTTCATAGAATATGTGCATTATTACCTACATAAATTGACTGTTAACTACAGCAGAGTGTACAAAATTTGAATTTACGCATACAAATAAGGGAAAACTATTTGTACATGCGTACAAATAATGCCTAACATAACTAAATATAGCGTAGATTAATTACTTATTATTATTATTCTGATTCACTCCCAACAAGGCTGCAAGCAACACTTTTTAATTGGAGTTACTAGAAAAAAAGAATAGAGCTATAGAGCAAGGAAACAGTTGACATAAGACTTAAAAAGTTGAAGGTTGTATGAGCCAGAAAGATGGGAGAGAGTTCCAAATCAATTAATTGACAAATCATACCTTTACTGTCTTAATTATTTGATGACAAAAAATTATTTTAAACTTGTATTTCCAGAAAACTATTTGAATATATTGATAAAAAATTAAATTTTAAAGAAAATCCTAAATTCCAGAAATATCCTGAAAAAGATAATTCCTTTTAGTTTGAATAGCTTCAAACAAATTTACAACTTCCTTAACCGCTGTAGACCTAAACTGGTGTTCAGAATGAAAACGATTAATACACTCCACCATACCTATTGTTTTCTTCTTGCAAAGTAAGCCTTACCTTAGTATCTCTGAGTTGTTCCTCTTTCATTCTTGACTTAAAACTTAATTGTCTCTCAAATAGAATTCTATATCCTCTGATTTTAAAAGTGCCTGGTCAGTTGCATGCTCCACAAAGTGACTGCGCTTCTCTTGCAGAAAAACTCCTAATGCTACTAGCTTGGTCACCGCATTGTCAAGAGTTAAACCTTAAGTCTCTAGATACTGCAGAGTCAGATACTGCAAGATCAACTTCCTCAAGTACAACAGATCAATAGATAAAATTATACAATTAACAAAAAAATTGTGCAATATCAAAAAAAAATATTTTTATGAAAAAGTCTGTACAGATTACATTTCTAAATGCTGCGTGAATTCCTGTTTCATTAATTGACGCATTTAATAATAACTCAAGAATTTACTCTGAGACCCGGAGCATGAGCAGTTTTAAATCTATTTCATTTAAACACTTAATGCTCTTCATGGTTGCACCCCGTGTCTGCTCATGTATTAAACTATGAATGATTACGACATGTAAGATTCAACGAATCAGTGGTGTCACTAGGTGGCGCAGGCCACAACATTTTAAATTATAAATGACAAAAAATTCTTAAAACCATGTCATATTAAATATTAATGGAAAGCTAATGTATTAAACTTATTATGTTAAAATTTTATATGTTTATATATATCCATATTGGGTTTAAGGGTTTAAGAATATAATATTTTATTTTTGTACTGTTGGACAAATCTAAGTTAAATATTTCTTTGTATCTTATATTAAAATACTTTACAAAAAGTCTAGTCACTAATCTTATTAGAAAAATTAAAAAATCTTTCTAACAACATATTATATGTTCATGATTATGTCATGCGCATATAATGTTATAACATCATGATAGTAATTTGAACAATTTTAAATAGTATTTTTTTATTAAGCTATTCAGCTCTGCTAGTTATTTGAGAATTTACAGCTTCACTGAAACAGTTGTTTTTTGACCACTCTAAATGACTGATTAAAACCAAAGATTTTTAAATAATCACCTCAAATGAAAAACATTGTTGTTATTAAATTAAAGTGTATTATTATTGTGAACATTACCAATCAAAAACTTTATAAACAAAAAATGGTTGAAAATTAAAAATGGCTGTCATTCCATAGAACTTTTAAAAATGCTGCAATTCATATACTTTTAATTTGAAAAACTTAATTTATTCTTGCTTTTAGGCATTAAATAGAATGTCTTTTTAAAGACAAATTCTATTTAATTTCTAAAAGTGGGACAGCTTTTTAAAAAGAGCATACTTTTTATTGGAGTATTTTAAGTATTTTTAATTATTATATCATTTAATTATAATGCAAGCCTTCCTGGGAAGCGCGTGCGGTTACACACCTTGTTCGTCCACGCTTAAAGTATTTTTTTAGACAACTTGACCACATTTTTACATAGTAAGAGTTTTAAGATATTGCGGTAAAATAAAGCTATAAGAAACTAGAGAGAATAAAATAGCAATACTCGAAGAAAGGAAACGAAGACTATACCAAAAAGAAAATCTTAATAAAATAAGCTAAAGAAAAAAATGAATACTAAAAAAAAATGTGGTCAAAAAAATGATATACCTAAATATTTTACTGTTTTTGTTTCCTTTTCTTTTTTTAGGGCGCTTGTTCCTTTTTACTACCAAATTCGATACAAATCGAGGAAAAAAGCAGATGAGAATATAACGAAAATAAAAACATTTTTTGATATACAATTTTTTCGTGACTTTTTTCAGTCAGTATATTATGGAAATACTTTATTATTTGCACTAGAAACATCAACAATTTTTATACTGGTTTTTTAAAATGTTTTTGCTAAACTTGACTGTTCTTCAATGCACAGGAAAGCGAGACAAATAATTCTGTAAAGAAATTTTTTTTTCCAGTAAGTTTTTCATGTAAAAAAATAAAAATTCATTAATACTTATATTTAAATATAAAATATTTGGTTGTTTTGGGTACCCCTATTAAAATAGTTTGCACTTTTGTTGGATTATCCAAATTGTGCATTTAAACCCAACAGTTTATTTCCTGATGAACTTTTGTTATTGATGATGCTCCAAAAGCTTGTGGGCTGGTGCATTGTTAATTTATTGAACTTTTTAACGAAATTTTTTGGACCCAATTTCAAATATTTTTCAAGTTTTTAAAAACATATTTTCAAACAGAGCAATCGTTATGTTCATTATCTCTAGTAATTCGTATTAACATAAGAAATTGGGCAATATAAAAGAAACAATTTGTAAAAGTTATACATTTATAAAAGAAACTATGTTATTCTTTTACTTAATTTGTTCTGTCATTACAATATTTATTAATCCAATAACATATTATACAAATAAATAACAATTTATTTTCTTATTTTCCTATTATTTAAATATTGAGAAAAAACATCATATATAGAAAAAACATTTTTAAAAGCGAATAGACATCAAAACGAATAAACGTAAGAAAAAAATTAACAACATTTCTCAAAGTTCTAGTGTAGATGGCAAATTAGTTTCTCAATTATACCGACCAATAAAAATTGTGAATAAATTGCATATCGAAACTTTCTATTTGTGAATGTTGAATGAAAAAAAACATGTCTTTTTTTCATTCAACTTGTATCTAATTTGGTAGCTAAAAACAACAACCACTCTAAAAAAAGAATCCAAAAGTTGTATGAAAATTTTATAAAAAAAAATTTCTTTAAAATTTCTTGTTTTAATTATTAAATTTTCTAGTTTATTTAATAGAAACTTGATATTTCATTACAATTTTGTTTCCTTTATTTAGGATTTTTTTTCTCAGTAGATAAGTTTAGCTTTTTGCTGCGAATTATTGAAATGCTTTATAAGTTATAAGAAGCAAACTGTCATGGTAAGTGTGTTTAAAAAAAATTAGTTTAAACATGGACGAACAGGGTGTGCGACCGCATGCACTTTCCGGGAAGGAAGGCTTCTAATGTGTTGAAAATTATCTTTGAATTTTTTAAAAAATGATTAGAGAATTATTTTTTTATTTAAATTTTGTAGAAATATTGATTATTATCTCAATGTTAATGTTCCAAAAATATTTTAAATTATCTTAAAAAATAAAAAAGGTAAAAGCGATTTACAAAATAACATTTCATACAAATGCAGGTCTTCAAATTTTTTGACTGAGTATAAAGGAGAGTTTGGATCTTTCTGCTGTACTTCGACATTTGCTTTGACATTGATAATATGTTCACGAACAACTTTTGTCATAAGAGAAGCTTCAGCTAAGTTAATAGGTGTCTCTTCTTAAAAAAAAAAAAAAAAAAAAAACACTATGATAAAATTAAAATGTTGCATTTCTGCCATTAATTTTGGGAAAATTATTAGCAACATTTTTGTCAAAATGTTGCTAATAACAATATTGCTACTAATTTGAAAGATTGTGATCTAGACAATATTCACATTATGGATAATTTTCACAATATAGTAAACAGTCACATTCTTGGTCATTGATGTGACTGAGATTGTGGCTAAGTTTAATCTAGATAATCAATAAAAAAAAATCTTATAAAATAATAGAACCAAAGCTTTATATTTTAACAGTAAACCATAAAATAGTTGCAGAAAAATTAATATAACACTAGATTTTAAAACATATCCTTTTATAATCCACATAAACAGTTTTATTGGTAATCTAAGCTAGATTTATACAAGTTAACAGGAAATTAGATGCTAAAGCTATGAAAATGTTTCAATTTCATAAAATTAAAGACTATTTTTAAATAGCTTACTTATATATTTGAGGAAAATAGGTAATGGTCCAGATGAGACAAAAAAGTAAAAAAAGGTTAAAAAAATGTTTTTTTAATGTGGCATTTCAAAAAAAATACTTATTCAAAATATTTTTTTTTTAAGTTGGTTTTAAGTTTTAATTTCCTTTTAGCTGCTAGAATGTTCATATTATTGAATTATTTTTACAATAATTCATTTCACCAACTACTTAAAGACTTATTTTTTTGAAGAATGATAACAAGTAAGATCCCTATATAAAAATCTCTCAAAGTATTAGAATTAGGTTAATTTTTGGAACTAAAAATTTGTAAATTATAAAATATTATGAAATTCTAAAATAGTAAATTTAGAATTTAAAATTTGTAATTTTTTTATTTATTTTAAAATTTTGTATTTAAATATTTTCAATATAAGAAGAAAAATACAAAAAAGATTATTTTGTTAAATCTGTTAAAGTATATGTTCTTTGTTAAGTTGTTAAATCTGTTAAAGTTTTGCTATTTTGACGTTTTAACAGGTACAGTCATTTTGACGTTCTAACAGATATCTCTTAAACAAATCAACATTTGAATATAAAAACTTGTATTTTTATTTTTTCTGAAGCGAGAAATTTATTTACTTTTATGTATAGATATAGTAATGGCCGAATTGTACTTTATTATATAATAAAGTGATTTTAATCATCAGAATACACATAATAAAAAAAATTAATTTTTTTTAATATTTTAATATTAAAGCATCTTTAGATTTTATGACTACTGCCTATTGATTGCCTATAAATTGATTCAACTAAATTACTTCATAAATTTTTTTTATCATTTATTTTGTTAAGTTTTCAAAAAAAAAAAAAAAAATCAAAATAAATTTTTATAAAAACACAAAATACTTTTCCATTAAGTAACTCCCAGTAAAAATTATTTGTAAGCCGCTACTTTATAATTACTTTTTTTAATCTTTAAAGTATTTCAATAACAGGACTGTTCTTAATGCTGGCATTTTCTTGTTTTTACTTCACTTCTTAGTTTAAATGCAGAATCAAACTTAACTAAAAAGTATCATTTAAAAAAAAAAAATTTTTACTGATTAACCAACAAAATCCTTTTGAAAAACTTTGTTTATACAATACAACTTAAAATAATAAATTATAATTATTTATAAATAATAAAGTAAATTGAAAATTTAATTTTGCATTAACTACTATAGGTTGCAAATATGCAAAGCTTATATAATAAAGCTATAATAAAAAGCTTGAATAAAGCTATATAAATATATCACAAATGGCCCCTCAAAAGTTGAATAATGCAATCGCAAATTGCGATATCTGGAAAAATATCTGGTCTTCAAAATTCTAGTTTGTACAAAACGGAGTACTTTGTTTTCATAGAGCGAACTAACTTAAATTTGTTAGCGAAAAATTATAAAAAACAAAACAGAACATTAAATTTAAGACTGCAATAGTAAGCACACTATAGTTACTATAGTCTGTTAAAAAAGTAATAAATCTATAATAGTGTTATTACTTTTATAACACACTAATAACTTACATGATAATTTATTTTTGTTCAAATAACATTTAATCAGAGTATTAAAAATTAAAATAAGTTAAATAAGTTATTTCAAATTTTTTTTTTTAAAAACATCTTCACTTTCAACAAAGTTGCAAGCAAGCACTATTAAAGTTGGAAGAAAAAAGATGAAGTTTATAAAATGAGATAACAATTAACAGGCGACTTGAAAGATTTATAAACTATATGAATCAGGAAAACAAGATAAATGGAGTGAATTCCAAAGAATTGATGTTAGGGGAAAAAAAATAGACGAATAAGAATTTTTTTTACCACTTAGGAGCAGTCACAGCAAAATGATAAGACTTAAGCAAATGATGAGTAACAACAGAATGAATTTTAGTAGATGGCAAAAGAGATGCTAGCTCTTTAGAGCAGCACCCATTATAGTATTTATAAAAAAGAGAAAGAGAAGCAACATTAGGATGATGTAACAATGGTTAAAGGCTGGCTGCAAGAGCAAAGTCCAACTATGTTTATGACGCCTTTTTGCACCTTTTCTAAGTTTAATTGAAATAAAAATGTATCTATAAAAAATAGAATAGATATTTAGAATATTAAAAAACTTCAGTAACTTTTTTAAAATATGTACTTTATATACAGTTTAGCAATGCAATGTTACTCAATAAACATATTTATATTGTTAAAGTTTAATTACGTCAGTAGAGTATTTTAAAGTACCAGGTTGTAATAAAATTTAATTTGAAACTATAATAAAAATTCTTGTAAGTCCTAATCTTTATAAAATATCTTTAAATTAAAAAATGTTTAAAAAAAATTGTAATTAAAATTTAAATATTGTTTGAAAAAAAAAAAATTTCTTATTATAAAAAACTTATACTTATTTAAACTCATTTTTTGCTTCTTTAAAACATTCGTCTTATGTTTATTATCATTTTAAATTAGGGGGCAACTGTTTATGATTGAATTTCTTAATGGCCAAAAAATAAATAAGAACTATCAACATTTTTTAAAAACATCTTTGTATACTACTCATAAAAAGGGCTTTAAAAAAAACTTTGCATACTACTCGTAAACTAGTTAATCATTTCTAATCGACATTCATTTATGATCAAAAAATTAATGATAAAGAAAAAACCTAAGTTAAAAAGCAATTTAAAACTGAATTTAAAACAATCTAAAACTTTTCATGAGTTTGTTATACAAAACTTACTAATAAAATTCTTAATAATATTTTCAATAAATCTAATAATTTTGACTACAGGCTTGATTATAGTTTATGCTGCAATGCGTTTATATAAAATAAGTACTAATCAACATTTTAATGTAAAAACTTGTATTTTTATTCAGAATAAAAAAATTATTGATTTGAAACTATAAATAAATAAACAAAACAGGTGAATGTAATATGAACATTTTAAAACAACTTCAATAAATTTATTTTTTAAAATTTTCCTTTTCTTTAACATAGTTTGGAAATTTTAGCAGTAAAAAAAATTGTAAAATGAAGCGTATTAAAATTTTTAAAAGAATTTAAAGTAAATTTAATGAAATAAATTTACATTAATTAATATTTAATAAATTTAATTTAAATAAAATAAATTAAATTTAAGAAGAAAAAAAAAAGGAAAATAGAAAATTTTTAAACTACTCAGTGTAGTTAATAAATTAGTTAATTTCTGCCGTAATATAAAATAAAAATGTTCGTAGCGAAATAACCCCGACTGAAGTCTTTTTTTTTTTTTAAAATACTCTTTTTAGGTGAAATAAATATCATAGTTCAATAATATGATCTGTTCTGATTGTTTATTGACAATTTTTCTTATTTTTAAATTTTTTCTTGGTCGGAATTCTAATATTTTTTGTGAAAATTGATAGAAATGTTGTGTTTTGACAATTATTTTAAATTATTATGCGCAAAAACCCATTAGAGCTAGGAACTATACTAGATTAAGGCAAAAAATTTTCAAAAATTATCAACTAAAACTAGGTTGACGCTGTTGAGCAGAATTGATCTAAAGACTCAAAAATGGTGTCCTTTAAATTCACAATTAGGGGAATTTAAAAGTTTTGAAAAATATTTTAAAAAAAGAGAAAAGTTTGTTTAAACATTATCAAAACTTCATGCAATAAAACTTATAGCATCTAAAGCTATTGTTTAGACATAATACGCTTACAAAATCTTGCTAATTCCTAATAAAAGAGTTTGAATAACTTATAAATCGCCTTAACTACACTGAGTATTTGTTTTTTTATCTAATAAAAAAATAATTTAAAAATGTTTTTTTATAACAATTAATTACTGCTTTTTCTGCGTAAGCTATTTTCAAAGACTGATTAAATAATAAACTAATTGAAAGTTTTTGTATAACGTAAATGGCTAAATCACGTAGGTGAAATTGCCATTTGGTACAAAAAAAATTCAAGTGGCATAACACTTCTTAACAAGGCCTGAATGGTCCAGAAAAACAAGCATTAGTTTGAAAATCAACCAATAAAAAAATACTTAAATAATTAATGCATTTTTATTTAACAGTTTAGAAATTTTTATTTAACAGTTTAGAGCACTAGGGAAAAAATGGCATAGTCACATACAAAAAGTTTTGAGAAAATATATGTTGATCACTTATAAAAGCCTTTGTATAAAGTTAAAGAAAAAAAGACTTTCAAGAAAAATTCAGGGCTCGAATTAAGCATATTGCAAATTGCAATTGCTTTTCACACCTTTGCGATTAGTTTTTTCATAAAAAATATTTTTGCGATTAGTTTTTTTGTTTATTTTTTTTTTCATTTTCTAATTTAGCATTTTTGCCATTCTAAAAAGTAATGTTTTTGTCTTTAATATTTAATGTTTTTGTCTTTAATAATTAAGTTTTTAATTAGGGTTCATAAAGAAAATCATGCTAAATTTATCTTTTGAATATAAATATGATCATTTGCTCACTAGCGCAGAGATTTTCATTCAACATAAAGCTCTTTAGAATTGAAATTACTTTAAATCTCCGCATGAAAACCAATAATATTTTAAAGTTATATTTAGCTTGGTTTACTTAATGGTATAAAGTACACCACAGTAAATTTACTAACTAAATTAAAACAACCAGTTAAGTTACTAGAGTTAATTTATTTAACTATTAAAATTACTTAATATACTCAAAGACTTGCAAAAGTTAGCCATATAAATGTTTCTATTTATATCTTATATGTTATTAACACATAATAAGCTTATAACTAAAAATTATTTTAACAAGAAATCTCGAACAGTATATGAAAAACGCGATACCATTTTTTTACAATTTCATTTTATTCAAAGCAATATCAACATTGAACGATTTCTATAAATACGCAATTTTTTTTGGAATTATTTTTTAAAGAAATCTATTTGAACAAAAGAATTTTAATCTTCTAAAATTCTCTTATTCAAATAACTTTGTGATTGAAATTTAAAATCAAAAAAAAAGTTTTGTTTAAATTGTAATCATTTTGAATAGTTGATTATATTTTGTTAGTAGAAACATTCTATTGCAAACATTAAACCAGTGATTATTGCAAACATTAAACCAAAAATAAATTAATTTACATCTGTTCACAGAAATTTCTTTCCAAAAAAATAACTGAAACATTTATTTAAACTTAAGGAAATATAGTTTGATTTATCAAACCATATTTTTTCTCATTTTTTATTACAAAACAATTTGAATGAAAAAAATGAATGAAAATATAATATTAACATTTGAATGAAAAAATTAATTATACTTAAATTTTTAATAGTACTAGAGTACTAGTACTCAAAAAGCAAAAAATTAGAAAAAATGTGGTGCATTGTTGAAGCCACAAAAGGAGCGTTAAGTTAAAAGTTTGGGTTAATTAGCAATACTAAGGAAATAGTGAAGCTCATTGGTTAGAGTGCCATGCTCTATCTATGATTGAGCCAAGTCCTCTTAAACTTAAATTATGACAAAAGTACCCAAAAACATTATACATAAAAATCATCACTACCTATTCATTTCAATATATCTTTTACAAATATGTGGTCTTAGAAGTAATTTTCCATCAGCTGAGTCTTATCACTTCAAAATTCAGCAGACATACTTGCTTTTTGTGAGGCTTATTCGAATTTTGCTGTTTCTTCTTCGGATCTCAGTGTTGATCGATACTATTCTTTGATTCAAAAGGACTCAAATATTCACATGTTTGGCTTGGGCGTATACTTAAACATCAATTCACATATTTGTTAAGAAATCAGGTTTGAATCCTTTGACCTTTTTATATGTACCTCCACTTAGCAATTCTTTGCTCAATCACCTTTTGTTTTGTTCTTTATTGTTCTCTTTCTTCTGCAAACAAGATTGAACTGATTTTGATGTCATTGATGATCAAAGTGCCCATGACCTTTTTCTTTACCCCTCTGCCAATATTGTTTCCATTAGTGACTTTAATGTTTATCACATTGAATGGCTCTAAAACCACTGACCCTGCTGGCACTAAAGCTCATAATTTCTGCATTTCGAATCTCTTATTTAGTTAATCAACTTTGTGACTTGTTTTACAGGCAACCCTAATCACTTACCTTTACTCATTGATTTGTCTTGTTTCTGACTCAGCTTGTGTTCAGTTTCTCCTTGTTCTCCTTTAGGTGGTTCCAACCATGAAATGATCTCTAAAAGTCTTTTGCCTCATACTTCTTAGAACTCAACCTATCACACCACTTAGTACTTTATTATTGCAAGAAATCAACGCAAAAAAGTGTTGTCTGATGCTAAGCTCCATTTTTTCCAGCTTACTAAATCTTGTATCTTTACTCAGAAGTTAGGTTCTAGATCTGTGCATCTTATCTTCAGAAAATCTGGAGAACATTCTGACACCTCTAACTAACCTTTAACTAGCCTTTTCTATTAGCAAGGACTTTGAGTCTTTAACCAACAAATTTCTAAAATTCTATCTTGGGTCTAATTACTTACTTTTTAACAATCAATATGGCTTTGATCTGGTTTTTTGGCTGACTTGCTTGACTACTTACTTGACTAGTAACAAAAGATTTTATCGTGCATTAGATAGGACAGCAATTAGATAGGATTTTTTTTCCATTTAGTTTAATTTTAGCAAAGAAAAATAAATAATGTAATTACTATTTTTTCCAATTAAAATTATGATAAAAATTTGTGATAAAAGTTCTTAAAAACAGAGCAATCTTAAAAGTATTTACTAAAACCTTATTTTTTTATAAAAGTTATTATTCTCAATAATTTTTTTTATTCAAATGCTCATCTCTCTGCCTGTATAACTATAATTTTGCATTAAAATCTTTCTCTTAAAAATAGACTTTCATGGTCAGAGCTATCATTTCTAGTTCCATCAACCAAAACTCACTCTCGTGAAACTCACCATTCAGCAAAGTCACATCCTTTTACTGTATTTGCACATGTATGCTTCAAAAACTTTTATTAATCTTCTTTTTTCCCACACACTTTAACCCTTTAGAACTCTCTCCAATCTTCATGTTTTCCTGACTCAACAACCTACAACTTTTCAAGTCTTCTGTCAACCATTTTTCAACAAGATTCAAGTATAATATTATTATTTGATCTTAAATTCAACAATCAAATTGCACAAGCATCATATAAAGTTAATCCAATGCATGAAATTCTCAAAAATTTGCCTTCATACAGAATACGCAGTGGCAACATCTTCAACCCTCGGAATTAGGAAAAATAAGATCGGCAATAATTTGCTGACTTCAATCTGTTAGAGGTTGGCAGCAGGTTAGCAAAAAAAAAATTTGATTATAGTTTTACCATAAAGCATAGAAATGAGGTCAGCAACTTTTTTCTGACCTCAAATACTTTTAGGTTGGCAGTTATGTCGGCATTGCAGTATGCCAACCCTTATTCCAAGGGTTGCATCAAAAATATCAAAATACTTGCAAAAAATCATATACATATTTTAAGAAAGCCACACAATGTTCAGAAATTCTAATCTCTGTTCTGCCATTAAATGCACATCATTTAATGATTTTTTGTTGAGCAGACCAAAATTTAAAACAAATTTTTAATTTAAAAAATAACATTTTTAAAACTAGGTTTACCATAACTATCTATTCTTTAATTATCTTTAATTTAAAAGGCGCCTTAAAATCACTTTAAAAATTATTAACCTTAAGTAAAAGATAAACGACCAGATTTGCTAATATTTAAATCAAGAATTATCCTTGGCCCTATACTCTTTTTAATTTACATTAATGATCTTCCAGATATTCTCACATCTAAGGTGGCATTGTTTGCTGATGATACTACCATTTATTCTTGTCGTGATAAGAAACCATCACCTTCTGATTGCTTGGAGGGGGCATTTGAGCTTGAAAAGGATCTCACTTCTGCTACAGCATGGGGCTCACAGTGGCTGGTGAACTTTAATTCAGATAAAAATCAATTTTTTTCAGCCAATCGTTATCGCAATAGTTTAGATCTTCTTATATTTATGAACGGTGATGTACTCGATGAGTCACCTACTCTTCATCTTCTAGGATTAACTCTTACTTCCAATCTTTCTTGGAAACCATATATCAAATCAGTTGTAAAATTAGCATCTGCTAAGGTTGCATCTCTTTATCGAGCTCGTCACTTTCTTACTTCGGATTCTATTCTCTATCTCTATAAATCTCAAATCCGGCCTTGTATGGAATACTGTTGCCATATCTGGGGCGGTTCTTAAAATAACAGTAAATACATCTATTAAATGCTTATGCTTTTTATTCGAATAGTTATTCGAATACAAGATGTAAAACTATTTTGCTGATTTTTAATATATTACGCAATTCAGTATAGGTGAATAAAGTATGCAATATTAATAAAAAGTTTTTTAAAGTATTTAAACATTTAATTACTAGCTATTAAAACATTATTAACTACCAAAATTAAATTTACTAAAATATAGTTAATGTTTAAAATACTTTAAACAATTTTCAATAATTATTTACAAATAGCGTGGTTATTGCGTTACATCAGGGTTAACAAAAGCGTTTATTAAACTCTCAAGTAACGTAGTTTTCTTATCATAACTAAAGTAGTATGGTATCATAACTATCATAACTAAAGTAACATGTCCACCAGTAAATTCATGTATTCAAAGAAATGCTTTAAATCAACTCCTTACCTTCAGATAAAACAAAACAAGATAAACCCAAATGATTAAAATGATGATTAAGAAAATGAAATTAAAATGAAAATTAAGAAAAATTAAAAAACATTGTCGCAACATTAGTTTTCATTAGAGGAGAAGGGATCTCAAAAACATCCCACCACCACCACATTGCCAAAAAAAAGCGGTACCCCAAATAAACTCTGAATTTGTCACTAATTGTGTTTATTGAGTTAAATACAATAATTTTTATTGTCATATTTTTGATAAGTAACTTGAGTGTTACTTATACAAACAATAACCAAATAAAAACTACTTTTAAAAAAATAAGAAAAAATAAAAAATGCAATAATTTATTACATAATAGTAATATTAATAGTAATAACATAATATTACATAATAGTACCTTCGTTGTGGTTTTGATTTGTTGTTGTAGCCACAGGTTTTTCATCAGAAACAGATAACTCTTTAACCTGTTAAAATGTTCATAAAATATATTTTGAGCAAGATACATTGATATACTTAAACTAAGCTAGAAATTATATATCTTTTAAAAAGTTATACCAATAGTAATAAAAAAATATTCTCTTTCACTATATTGGTTCCCAAGCATGGATGTTTAAACCAGTAAATTTAAATCAATTTAAATCATGATTTATATACGACAAATAAAAATCATGTTTAAATTAGAGTTGTTAACTAGAAGGTTTTGTAAAATTCAAGAAAAAAATTCTTTCGAAAAGATATTGATAACGAGAAATTAACATTTTTTTGTACCAAAATAAACAAAACATTTAAAATTGCCCATGTTTATTTTGCAACTACTCATTCCAAAATATAGTATTTTGTAAGTTAAAATTTAAAATAAAGCTTTTTTGTTACATACAAAATTAGTATATATATATATTATTTGCATTTATTCAAGTTAATTTTTCTCAAAATTTACATTATTCATTTATAATAAATAATGTAATTTATAATGCTTGCTACTTTTTAGTTGAAAATAACTAAAAACAAAAATGTCTGACACCGGTAGAAAGAGATACAGTTTGGACATGGTTTGAAGAAATACCTGTAAAGTTTGGGATAAAGAGTAATAAAGCTAAATGTAAAAGCTGCAGTGTACAAATGCAAGGTTTGGTTGCTCAAATGAGAAACCACAAAAGTGTTGGTAAATGTAATTTTTTGAAAGATGTTCAAAATGATGAAAATATCAGTTGTCTACTGAGAAAGCTCTAACTAGTCAATATTCTGTAAAGAAAACTGAATCTAGTCAATCTATTGTAGATAAAACAATTTTTCTTTGTTTATATAAAAAGGCAGTGGCAAGACCAAGCAGTGGCAAGACAGTGACAACTAAATTGGACTCATATCTTATCAAAACCACAAAATCTGAAAAAGATGCAATTGATGAGAAGATAGCAAGAATGAATTATGCTACTAACTAACTTTTCAGAATGGTTGACTATCAAGAGTTTACCAAAATGATCCACTTTTTACGCCCACAATATAACCTTTCTAATAGAATTGATATTGGAGGAAAACTTTTAGATACTGTTTTTGTTTTCTTATTTTTAGAGCATTTGTTATTTTCCATTATTAAAATTGATACAAGTCGAGGAAAAAAGTAGATAAGAATAAATCGAAAATAAAAATATTTTTTGATATACAAATTTTTTTCGTAACTTTTTTCAGTCAGTATATAAAGGAAATACTTTATGAATTGCGCTAGAAACACAGACAGTTTTTAAATTTATTTTTCAAATGTCTTTGCATAAACTTTACTGTTTTTATCAATGAACAGGAAAGTGAGAAAACTAATTGTTTTCTATTTGTGAAAAACTTTTTTTTTTTAAAACAAGTTTTTCATGTAAAAAATGAAATGATGCTGCAAAATTTTGTGAGCTAGTGCATTGCTAATTTACTGAACTTTATTAACGAAATTTTTAGGAGCCTATTTAAAACTTTTGTTTGTTTTTAAACTTTTTGTTTTTAAAAAAAAAATTTTAAAAGCGAAAAGGCGTAAAAACCAATAAATGTAAGAAAAAAAATTAACAAAACTTATTATAGTTCTAGCATACATAACTAATTAGTTTCTTGACAGATAGAAACTGTGAATAAATTTCATATTGAATTAAATTATAATATTCTAATATTATAATATTATAATATAAATTTCATATAGCTTTTAATTGTAGTTAAATTGTTATAAAAGATGTTTTTTTTAACTACGATTAAAAAAAAAAGAATAAAAATGTGATACAAAAATTTTATAGAGAAATTTATTTTTTTAAATTTATTTTTTTTAATTAATAAATTTTCTAGTTTATTTAATTAAACTAGATATTTCGTTACAATTTTGTTTCCTTATTTAAGAATTGTTTTTTTCTCCTTAGTAAATTACTTTAGCTTTTTGCCGCGAATTATTGAAATGCTTTATAAGTTAAAAAATGCAAACTGCCGTGGTCAGTTAGTCTAAAAAAATTACTTTAAACACGGAGGAACAAGGCGTGCAACCGTATGCGCTTACCGGAAAGGCTTGATACTGGTTTACAAGAACATGAATTAGCTTGAACTAGCTGTTCAGATTTACTTCATGATCAATCCATAACCAAGAGTGTTAATGAGTGGAACAATATCCATAATAAACCAACAGTTTATGCAACAGTAACAACAACGAATTCAGATATCTATTTTGCAGGTACAATTAATACCTCCGGCCATTTACATACTTAGACTAATATGGGACAATTTCTGACTAATATGCAAAAAATAATTTGGTTGTAAAGTTTGCAGTGTAATAACTGATAACGCAGCAAATGTGTCAGAAATGAGACAACAATTGAAAACTCAAAATGATGTTAATAGGTATAGATGTTCAGTTCATATTCTCAATCTATTATTGGCCAAAGATTTAACTTTCCAAACATCATGGAGCAGAAAGTTCAAGTTGTTAAATATTTAGAAACAACTACTTTGCTGCTGCTATATAAAAAGCAAAAGAGGGGTTACAACTTATTTTGAATAATTATTTTGAATCCACTAAAACACTGGTCAATTCTATTAACAATTTGGGTAGAAAACAGAGCAATAATTGATAAGAATATTACAAACATTCCGTTCCTGATTTTTTGAAAATGCCCAATTATACAAGTTTTTAATTTTCTCTTCCCTCCCCCTTCACTTCCAAATGAAAAAGAAAAACTAAGTACCAAAGGTTATTGGATAAATAAATGTTTTTAAAATAATTTTGCACATAATAACTAATTTATCTCTAACTAATATTATCTTTTTAAAGTAATTTACTGTGATTTTAAAGTAATTTACTGCAACCCTTTGTACTATCCTTTCCTTTAAATGAATAATACCAAATTTTAAAAATGTTCTTTCATCATTTTGTCTTGAAACTTGTAAGGATCTTGGATAAGCTTAGGACTTAGTCCCCTCTGAAGGTTTTTTTCTCTAACTGTCACCAGTAGTACAACTGTCCCGCTGCATCTGGTCTAATGAAAAATTTGAGTTTTCAATTGTTGTCACATTTGCTGGGTTATCAGTTGGGTTGCAGTAAATTACTTCAAAATCACAGTAAATTACTTTAAAAAGATAATATTAGTGTTTTGTCTATAAAAAATTATAGACAAAACTTGTGTATGTTTTGTCTATAATTTTTATAATTATAAAACTGTCAATCATTAAATTATTCTCATTTAATTCTAATCTATGTAAACATTTTGTGAACAAAAAATGGTATACAGTAATTTTATCAAAGAACAAATTAAGTTTGAAGCAGAATCACGTGCGGAACAGAAAAACACAAATTTTAGTTAATAAACTTTAATTCCTTGAAAAATATAACTTTCAGCAGTATACATTTTTAAAAAAATAATACTCTAGATATTAGAAAAGATTTCCAGAAAGTTAAAGGATTTCACTAAGTATCATAGAGTCACAGCAATTGCTTAAATGCAGTTCATCATGAACACACACACAAAAAAATTATAAAAAAATATATTTAAACATTCAGGTAGCCTAATATATAAAAAAAAACATTTTTGTTGCTGCTCTTAAAGAAAATCATGATAGTATGCATTTTACTAAAAGTCCTGGCTTCTAACTGTAAAAATAAAGAAAAGAAAAAAAAATGCATAGAAATAAAAATGTCCAATTGTAATACAATTTAAATAATTTTTTTACATTAAATAAACCCATTAAGAAATTTGTTAAAATAAACTTTGATAACAATCTTTAACATTTATCAGTTATATAAACTTATATATCGATGATCAGTGCTGGGAGTATTATAAATACCAGGTATTTAAAATACTATTTTAAATACTTTCACTGTATTTGTACTTGTATTTTAAATACTTTTATTGGAAGTATTTAGTATTTGTACTTAAAATACTTTTTATTAGTATTTTGCATTTTATACTCATTGAAAATACTTATAATTCAAATACTGCTGAAAGCATTAACATACACATTGTTCACTTTGTCGCTGTTTATTCTGAGGTGTCACTTAGCCACTATTTGTTCTGAATTATTTCTTGTTTTACTTATCTACCTTGGTTTCATTAGGGTAATTATTAAATTATATTGGGGAATTATTTTAAATTAAAGATGGCTGCGGTTAAAAGCGAAAATAAAAAGACTTTTGAATCAGTAAATGAAAATCAAGAAAATAATGAAATTTTACCAGCCATTGTTGATGATACCTTTTAAACTAATCTATTTTATCTTTTTTGAACAATACGCAATTGATTATTAACAAGCAATTATTTAATGTTGCAGTATAAATTAATATTAATCAAAGTTTACAATACTTACTCAGTTACTGCAAAGTAAAAACTTAACTTTTAAAGGGTTTTATTTTTATTGTATAGAACTTGCACAAGAATCGCTTTGGAGACTATAAGTTACATAAGGCAGATGTTCAGAAGAAGCGTAAGCTATGCAAAGCTGGTGTAGAAAGAACAGCTGAGGAAGGTCCTGCTATAAAGAAGTTCAAACAAACTACTTACCATGAAGCAGTATCAGAATTATCAGCACGACTTCGTACTATATCGTAAGAAGAAGCGGATAACTGAAATGTGAATTACATTGCTGAAGAATTGCTGAATTGATGTGTCCTTTGGCTACATTGAAAAAACCGGCTTTTTGTCGACTGCTTCGCGGATTCAATCCTAACATAAGCATCATGTGTCGCAAGACTCTTAACAAACGTTTAAATTCAAAGCTTTCTAAGATGCATGAAAAAATAAGAAGCAAACTGAAAAAAGCATCATTTGTTTGCACAACTGCTGATATATGGTCAGTGAATATAAAAAGTTATCTTGGCAAGGCTGCACACTTTATTGAAATGCCTCTAAACGAATCTAGTTTGGTTTCACAAGCATCAATATCCTTTACTTGCCGTCAATTTTATGGTACTCACACATGACACAATTGCTGCAATGATTTCTCAAATTCATCGTCAATATGACCTTAACGTAGAAAAAATCTCAGCAACTGTCACCGACAATACATCAAATTATGAAAAAAACATTTAGAGAATTTTTTGAAGATTTATCTACAAGTGCTTCAGCAACTAGTGTAAGTGTGACTATTACACATAATGCATGAAGAGCAAGAGGATATGAAAGAGGGTGCACTTAATGATTATGAAATTGATGTAATTAACATTGGAGACATTCTTTCATTTTCATCAAAAAATGATGATGTTGATGATTCTTTAGCTGAGCGAATTTCTTTGCCATCTCAAGAAACATATATCAGCCATTCAATGAATCTGTTGGCAACTAATGATGCTAACAAAGCATGTAATACAGGTAGTGTGTTTAAGCGCATTTACCGTGCAGCTCTTGCAAAATGAACTTCAATATGGAATGCAACTCTACGAAGTAGTAAAGCATCAGATACTGCATCACATATTACAGACAAAGCAGTACTCTGTCCCGTGCCAACACGTTGGAATTCTCAGTACGATGCTATCAAGCGATTACTTAAATTATGTGACAAACTTAATGATAATTGTAATGCATTGAGTGCGCCAAAATTTAAAAAGCAAGAAATAGAACGCCTGCAAGAATAAGCCATGGTAATGGAACCTGTTGCTACAACATTGGATACTTTACAAGGAGATAATGTGTATTATGGTCATGTGTTTTCACATTTGCATAGCTTACAAGTGAAACTGAAAGCATTTCAAAATTGGCAGTTAAAATATGCTAAATTATTTGCTGCAAAGTAATTAATGTTTTTAAACCAGTTTTTTTCGCTCATTTTGAGTAATTTTTCTTTTACCATTTTTGTGTTGATGTTTTATTTTTTTATTTTTAATGTTTTTGTGATGTTTGTTTTGGAATGCTTTTGAATTTTTAATATAAAGTTTGACTTTCAATTCTTGCCAATCAAATTTGAAATAATTTTGGGAGATCAAAATATCATTTTTTTTCCATAAGTAGACAATCAATGATCCTTGATCAGACGCTATTTTGAGCGCTGCTAATGTAATTGTATTAAGAGAGACTAATACCCATTAGACTATATATGATGAGACTAACTAACCAAACAGAGAACTTTTCATTGCCATTCTCGGGTTTCTAACCAATGGCATTGATGTTTAGTTAACATTTATAGATAATTGGTTTTTCCATCAAGTTTTCAGTTTCTTTTAAACTTGTTTAAAAACTTCAGCTAAACATATGCTTGTTTGTTTTGACTTGAAAAATTATTTCCACATTGAAATTTTTTTATTTTCTATACAAATAAATATTGAGTAAGTATGTTTTTTTTAACTTTTTAACTATCTATGTATGTAATCAATGAGTTAAAACACTGATATTTGTAGAGCAAATTAAGGTTAAAATTTTAGCAAGTAAAATGGCAGTTTGATGAATGAGAATTTTTATAAAAGATGAAAGAGATTGTTTATAAAAAGCTCTAAAATTCACTTTAATACTGAATTTTTATTTAATATTTTAAATAGATATTCTAAAAGAAATCTCTGTTGATTATTAATAAGTTAAATTAGTTTTTTTTTTCTAAATGTTTTAATTAGTGAGGCTTAATGCCCCACTGTTCAAAAAAGTGAATAATTTATTCAATTAGTATTGATCAGTTCCACATCTTAATTTTATAAACAGAATCCACATTTTAATTTTATAAATATTACACAGATATAATTTAAATTATAAACAAAAGTTATTTATTTGTAGAATTAGCCCAAATTTTTCTTTAAATATAGTTACAATAATGGAGCTTGTTGCCCCCTTTATTGAGCAGAATGGCTCAGACATGAAAATAGAAAGAGGAAAGATGCAGTAAATCCTATTTAACTAGCCAGATAATGACAGATGCCTACAACTTTGTCATATAAAAGCAGATGTCTGCCAACCAGACATCCAAGCCATATTACAAATACTTTCCAGCACTAGTGCTCACAACGTTTCTGCCTTAGCATCACTACTATATGTATTGCTGTCAACACCATTGTCAACTGCAGCATCATCAACAGAATCATCACCTTTATCTTTAGCACCTGCAGAAAGACTACAGACACCATTGCATATTTCATCTTCAGAAAAGTCTTCAATTAAAGACTTATTTTCTCAAAGAACTGCAGCCCAGATTTATGCAAACTTCTGGGCACAGTAAGTCAGCTAGAGTCAGGTTTTGCTACAGAGAAAATCTAATAGGTGATAAATATTTGAAGTGACTGAAAGAAGAAGCAACAAAAAAAGATAACGTTCCAAGACAAAAGATCACAAAAAAAAGGGGAAATCTTCCTGCTGGAGCTGATAGGGACAGTGATGAGGACAATGTGTGTCTAAAGAATGGTATTTATGGAGGTCAAGGAGAAGAATGGGTGTGCTGTGACTTACGGGATGTTTGGTAAGGTGACCATACATACGCATTTGGCGCGTACAGTAAGCGTTTGACTGTAGTTTTGCATGCTTGGGGTTTATACGCATTTGTGCGCGCATTTATATATTAAAAAAAAGTAAATAAATTCTTTCAAAAAAAATTATTTGAAAGATTTTTAATAAATGAATTTTCTAAAATATAGTTAAAAAACAAAATGAATAAAATTCCAAACTTAAAACTTAACTATAAAACACAAAACTAAATGAATTAAATTCCCGTAAACATTTAATAAAAAAGTTTTTAAAATTCCCATTAGAGAAGAAAGAAAATTAATTCGAAAGATTTTTTAACCACGACAAAGAAAATGCGCTCATTTTACGCAACTTTTGTTTGCCTTGTAATGTCTTTTTTCCCTAATTATTGTAAATAACGCTTTGCGATTTATTTTAATAAGAAGTTCATAAAAAGAAGTGTTCATAAAAGAGTAATTTTCGGTTTTTATACCTATTTATACATTAAATTCAAAAAATGAATAGTAAGAAGAGAAGGTTAAACACATTTAATGATAATTTTTTTAAATGTTTCCTTTCTTAAAACAGAGCAAATGCCTCAAACGTACTATTTGTCAAAGCCTATTTGACATTAGTAGCCATGGACGGTCTTCAATTGAAGATCATTACAAATCAATCTAACACAAAATGAGATTGGATGCTTCTATATTGTCAAACAAAATCACAAAGTTGATGAAGAGTCAGAGCTTTGGTCAAAATGAAAAAATATTAACTATTCAAGAAGGAACAATTGCATTCCACACAATCAAACACAATCATAGCTTTAGAAGTGCTGATTGTACAGAGCTAATTAAGAAATTTTATAATCCAAGATTTGCTTGTGCACATACAAAATGTGAAGCAATAGTTGTAAACGTGTTCAAGAATTATTGTGAAACTAGCTCAGAAAATGCTTTATTAAAAGCATCATGTGTCAATTCTTTCTGATGCATCAAACCACAAGGACATTAAAATGTATACAATTTTGGCTTGTTATTTTGATGTTAAAGAGAGAATGCAAATTCAGCTGATTAACATGGTTTGTGTAAATAGAGAAACATTAAATATTTTATCAAAAGTTATCTTTAAATGTATTAGTGTTAACAACATTTCTTCAAAAGTTTTGGCTATTTCTGCAGACAACACTAATACCAATTTCGGAGGTTTAAACAAAACGGTAATAACAATATTCACATAAAGTTAAACCGTGAAATCATTGGTAGTTGCCGTAGTATTAAAAGATTTGAAAGACCAGATCAAATCTAGAAAAGAAGAAAATTTCTACCTTTCATGGTATGGCAGCATTTGCAAGTTACCAAAGAAAGTAGTCATCATTTGAAAAACCAATTTCTGAAAGAAGTAGACATTTTTTGGAGTGTCTAACTAGAGTATATAGATGAGTGGACGGGTCACTTTAATCAGGTTGAAATTTTTAAATGGTGTTTACTTAACTGTAAAGTTGAATGGATTGAAATTATTAAAACTAACTTTTTTGAAAAAAATCAATAGAAATCACATTCGATGACAAGGAATTGTTCGACAAAATTCTGAGAACTAATTTATATTGCACAAAGGAAAAGTTTTCTTCTTGGAACTCACAGTCTGTTGAATGTGACAAGCGATGGGTTAAAATCTTTTCTAATTTCAAAAATAATCACATTCCTTATAACAATTTGTTAAAATTGGTGGAAGTCGCATTATGTTTGCCAGGTACAAATGCTGCCATAGAGCAATTGCTTTTGATTGACTACTCAGAATTTGCAGAAAAAATTGAAAAAGATGACATGTTGCTGAAAACAATTAATTCTTATGTAAATATTTGTGATTTAAAAATGCAAATATTGTTTAATATTTTTTCTATTATTTAGTTTATTCAAATGCTATTTTAAAATGAATAAACAAGTTTTTAAAGTGCTCCCCTGCGCTTTGTCCTGTTTGACTAAAAAATATAAATTAAACATATATTCAAAAATTGTTAGTACAACACAAAAAGGGCAAGACAAAACCGTCTTGAAAATATAAAAAATATAATTAATCATTTTATTAAATTTATGTAAAACCTTATCAAAAAATAGGTGAATATAGATACTAAAAAAAATTGCCCTTAGGCGCCTTTATTTTAATTTTATTTTCCTACTTTAAAGAAATGGTATTTAAATCAGGATATTATGTATGTATTTATACATACCAAATTTGCCTTGTACGCGTCTGGTATTTTTCAAATATGATCACCTTATGTTTGGTATCATATTAAGTGCACAGAAGATGGAGCTGATTTCAAAGCTATGGACTGGATCTGTGATAATTGCTTATAAATAATCTAAAAATAAATGTTTTTCATACCGGAGCTTATCGCCCCATTTTTTTAAATTTGAGTCAGTGTTATTTGTACTATTTTAACTTTTTTTTTAACTATATGACCTAAAATTTTTTTGAATGAAGCTTTTGTACATATAGAAATGTCTATCACTTAAAAATATTTCCAGTTTGAATTTAATAAATATATATATATATATATATATATATATATATATATATATATATATATATATATATATATATATATATATATATATATATATTTCAAACGGGAAATATATTTTGTATATATATATATATATATATATATATATATATATATATATATATATATATATATATATATATATATATATATATATATATATACATATATATGCATACATATATATATATACATATATATATATATATATATATATATATATATATATATATATATATATATATATATATATATATATATATATATATATATATATATATATATATATATATATATATATATATATATGTATATATATATATATATATATATATGTGTGTGCACAAAAAATTTTAGATCCTTAGACTTACATTTTAGTCAAATAAAAACAATTATTATTTATAATATACTTTTTCTGTGCTTTTTTCATAGTCTTCGACTAATGCAGCCCAATCTTCGTCAGCCATTTTAGTATATATAAATTTATCATGTGCTAAGTTCCTCCAAAATAGCGGCAATTTTATGCGGTAAACAAATTAAAAACAATTTTTATCTTGCAACTTAATAACAATTAATATTTTAAGAGCCCAAGGCCGCTAAACTTACTGTACTGTACGTTACTGTACTGTACGTTATTTTAAATGATTTATTAAGATTTCTCAGCGCCCGCTTCCAACGCAAGTAAGAACGTTGTTCAACTATGTACTTAAGATTATGGTAGCTTTGACAGGAAACAGGTATCAAAGGTGTTTAAAATACCGGCTAAAAATTTATCTATTTATAAAACGTAATTTTCTAATAAATTTCTTCAGAGTAGTTTGAGAAATCATGCCATCCAATGCCAGACACTTATAATGATGGCAACTCCTTGCCAGACACTCTTAAACTTCAAAAAATTGTAACTGTACTCACGTAATAGTATAAAAGCGGAAAATTATTCGGTTTACTTGGGTAATTATTATTGTTATTAAAGTTATTATTGTTATTATGATAGAAAACATAAGTATTAATTTTGAAGTATTAATCTTTAATTATTAAAAAAAGTAATCTTTAAATATTAAACAAATTTATTAGTCGTAATTCATCTAAAAGTAATCATCCTAAAGTACTACGTTAGATAAGATATTATATTAGATAAGTTTTGGGGTAACATCGGTCATTTTTTATTTATATTGTTTGATCAATAATATCCCTGATATGGGGTAACATTGGTCACTTTTTAGAGTTTTAAAAAATTATCGGTCCTTAAACACTTAAAGAAACATGAAATAAACATTTAAATGAGCAAAAATTTTTGCAACTAGCTCCCTGTTATTGTGCAAAAGTCATTAAAAGTCATTTTCTAGTAGGTCATCATCGTCATCTGAGGATGATGACACTTGTTTAACTCTTGCCCTTTTCTTATTATTCTTTGTGTTATTGTTATTCTTTGATTTGGTAGGAGTTGTGTTATTCACCAGATCTTGCGTTATCGCTGTTATCGCTTTGCCAGGAGTGATCTTTTTTCCTCTGGTGCGCTTTGCCACACCCTGTCCACAATGTTTCACTTATAGACCACCTTTAGTTTCATTGAATACTTCTTTAACAGTACTACCGGTACCTCCTGCAATGTCTTTGTTAACCTGTGGCAAACGCTTCGTGACCATTTCTCTATTGAAGGGAAATATTCCACTAGCCTTGAAGCCAGATCTCAAATTATCGCTTTTCAATTGACGTTACAGTAGAGCAAGGAGACCACGGATCTGATTTTTCGGTATTGATCCTTCAATTCACAATTCCCTTCGCTAATTTTCCAGTATTCTACCCCATTCTATCTTTATCGGACGGAAAACAGTAACGTCCAGCGGTTGAAGCAAATGGTTAGCGTTGGGCAGCGTGCATACGAAACGAATATTGTTCTCAATGGACAACTGTACAACCTTGGTTGTAAAGTGTGAATCTAGGTTGTCTCCAATTACCAAATTAATGTCTTGCTGATCTTTTACATGCACAAAAAAAACTTCTACAAACCATCTTTCGAAATATCTACTGTCAAACCAGCCAGACTTAGTTGCATTGTAATTGCAGCCTGCCGGGCCACCAGTTGTCCATTCGACATTGCAGTTCTGCACTTTATAAACCACCATTGGTTGGATAAAAGTTCCATCTGCATTGCCACAATACATGATGCTTTTTGCAGACTTGGAATATTGTATTTTTTGCTCAACACGTTTAAGACCTTTTTGACAACTGTTTATGAACCGGGATCGTCCGTCATTTTTGTTTCATCACAGCTGTATATACGACTAGCAGGCACATCTTCAACTACATGTTGCAATTTATCGATGTAAAGGTTGACATTCAATGCATCGATCTAGGCACGTGCTTTCACATAGTCTGCCAATCTCTGGGTCAAATTGTTTTGTTTTATAAAAGATTTGAACCATCGTCACCGGGAATGTTGTTTTTAAATCGTGAATCATGGACACCGGATCAATCCAAGTAATCTTTCATTAGAAGTTTGATATCTATTGAAATCAATGGAATTTTCCAGTGGGAAAGGGTGTTGATTGAAGTTAAAAGTTGCATTTCAGTCTTATTACTCAGACGCAACAGTGTCCCTACCTTCTTCGAATATCGATTTTTACACTTATTCTGTAGTGTACCCAATAAAATTCCAAACTGTCGACTAGCCTTTCGAAAGCTCGTTCTTCCAATTAAACATTCTTTCATAGCATTGGACAACATTTTTTGACTGTATGTAGTTGCATATGCTCTTGAACCAGGCTTTCGCTTCTATTTCCTCGGCATTTTCACTGGCTAAGAACACAAATGGTTCAATAAATGTATCAGAAATGTCAAAAAACGCCAAAATAATGTCAATGTAGTCTACGAAGTAACTGTGCTATATTCACAACAATTGTTGATATACCAAAATTGTTGATATAAATTGTTGATATAATAGTTGATATATTGCTGGTATATGTAACAAAATTAAAACATATGTTATCATTGCTAAATTTTAAAATTTAAAAAAATATCAACGATTGACTAAAGTTACCCCGACAACCAAAGTTACCCCGACGACCAAAGTTACCCCGACGACCAAAGTTACTCCGGTTCACGGTACAATACATTTAACCGATGCATGGATTTAAGTTGTATTTGTTGAAAAATGTATTAACTTGACATTTAGCGTTTTTATCCTCATTAGTATATTGTCACATAAGGTAATAATAGACGTCATTAGCCAGTATCAGCTTATTTTTTTAATTAGCCACTACCGGGCAATTTCTTACGGTCTGTTAATGGATTATCTGAAGTAATTCTATTTTTACTTAAGCCAGCCCGTAAGAAATTTCCCGATTGTGGCTAATGAAAAAAGTAAGCTGATACTGGCTAATGGCGTCTATAATAAATTAAAAAAAAATCCCTTTAAACAATAAGCAGCCACTTTTTCCTTTAAAAATTTGCTCAGATTTATAAAGGAAAAAGTGACTGGCTTATAAAACAAATATAGAACAAAAAATGTTATAACAGTATAAGTGACCTCTTATTAAAACTTGATCAAACTTATTAATATATAAATGATAACAGCCGTGATGCAGTGGATAAAGTGAACCAAGAGGTCTGCGGTTGTAGAAGGTACGAAGTACTTAACATAACTGTACTGTGACTTATACCTTACGATATCGAGCATTTGACAAGTGATTCATACCTAGGTACCGAACACTGTACTTGGGTATCAAACACTTAACTTTTTTTTAAAAAATAAAATGAGTTAATAAATGTCAAAAAGCTAGCAAAATACATTTAATTACTTATCGTTTAATAGAAGTTTAGACAAAATTTCAAAAAGTTCCACATTTACCACATCCTTATTTTGTGTACATTGTTAGATTAAATTAAGAAAAACTTTTTGTTATTATGTCAAATGTCTAGTAATCAGTATAAAAAGGCTGCACATGATATATTAAGTACAACAACTGAATCAAAAGGTATCGGTGAACTCTTAGGTCGGAGTAATTAGGAATAATACAATACGGAAATTGATTGATTTATAATATTGCTGGCCTAATATAAATAAAGATATTTGAGAATATGTTACCTCTTATAAATCCTGTCAAAAATTCCAAAATGGATAAAGTTTCCATTGAGTTGCATCCAATACTAGTTCCATAAAACTGATATCGGATGCAGCAAAAGTGTGGAATCAAGTCGGCGTTGATTACTTAAGTCTCATAAAAATTTAGAAGGTTATATTGGCATTCGTCATTAAAACAGTAACTTTTGATTTAGACGGAAAAGAAAGTTTTTAATATACACTTGAATTAAATTAATAAAATTTTACTTAATTCCTTTAACTCATGTTTTAAAATGTTTTGGAACTAACTAGTTTGCACAAAAACTTAAAACAAATTAAAAACATTCAAGGTGTAATTCATGATAAAGTAGCAAAGAATATAAAGAAATCTAAATTTCAACAAAAGAAGATGTATTTACATAAATATGGAAATATTTAATATAGACATTTTTCAGAATTCAAAAAAATTTTTATAGCATTTTGTACAATACAATTAAAATAACTTTTAAAAAACTATTAAAAAATAGTAAATTTAAAACAAGAAACAATTTCTTCAAAAATGCTTTTTTTTTGCTGTTACTACACGTTACCTGAGTTAAGTATTCAGTACCTAACAGATAGATACCTAACAGGTAAGTACCTAACAGGTAGATACTAACAGGAAGGAAATACTCTACAGTGATTTGCAGCAAGGTAGTGCATTCTGTACAGTGTTTGTTACTTTCAGACATCGCGTACTGTACAGTGAGCGCTACCGTTAATTAATACTTACCTGCTACACTGGCTCTGGTCAGATAAATGACATTGGTAAAGAAAGATGCTTAAATTTTCTAGTTAAATGCTCTTTCGCAGCGTTCTGTTTTTTTTAAACCGTTAAGACTTCTTGATGCACTTTAATATCCACAAAAAAAAATGTCAAAAATCTTACGGTTTACGCAAGCTGAATTAATATCATTTTCTGACTGCATAAATACATTTGAGCATGGTTGTCTTTTCAAGAACTATAAGGTTAGTGGTACATAAGTAAATTGACCAACCTGTCAAGTATACAAATTGACCAATCAACTTAATGATTAGTTTCTCCCCGATATTATAATTTTTAGTTTTAATATTATACTTTATAAGTTTTACTAATCCTTGTGGCATACTGTACAAAAAATTTTTACAACAATATTCGAAACTGCATTATGAAAGGGTATATATAGTTTTTAGATGGCGAAGGGAAAAGATCGTGTACGAAATAATAAAAAAAGATGTTAATAACTTTTATGTAAATATGAAACAATTTTTATAAGTAGATTAAAAAAGTAATGCATCTGTCACAAGTATCAAATAGAAAGTTATTTTGTTATTAATTGATCTATTTTATAAATAAAAAGCAATTTTATATCATATATTTATTATTTACAATACAAAATTATTATTATTATAAATGCAAAATTATTATTATTATAAATGCAAAATTATTAATATTAATTTTAATTCAAAATTATTTATATAAATTATAATACAAAGAGTTTTTTATTTTTATTTTAGTTTTAAAGATAAAAAAAACTTCAAAAATTTAAGTTCGCAAATATTATACCCACTCCAACTTCATTTTAATTTTTAAAATTTTTTTTATTAATAGTTTATAATAAAATACAAAATCCTTGTTTAATATGAATTTAAAAAAAAAAGGTAATTAAACGCTATAAGAATAGAATGAATTGATAAAAAAAATTTTTTATTCTACATAATTAAAGGTCCGACATTAATAACTTAATTAATAACAAAAAATAAATTTTACAACATCTATAAAAAAAATATAAAAACTTTACTTTGGTGCTTCTTGGCAATAACATTCAGCAATCCAGCAGATTTTGGACTAACAAATGACATAAAACTTGTTCAATCAAATGTGCAGCAACAGCGTAAATTGGTTTTATTTTTTACTTTTTCAATTTTTACGTTATTACGTTAATATAGTGGCTCATTGAGAATTTTTTTTTTTTAAATGACATATTTGAATTTCAGCTAATACAGAAAAGTTAATTTTAACACTTTTTACGGCTAGTATAATATCATTACGGTAAAATATCAATTAGTTATCAAAAAGTATATGTTTTGGATTGAAATAAAAAATTTTTGTAAACTTTACATGACTTTCTAACAATAAAATCAGTTGCATAGCAGGCAAAAAGTGAAGTCAAAAAAACCTCCTCAACGTTAAACTTTATTTTAAGTTTAGAGGAACATAATTATACACGAGTTTAAAAAGATAAATTATATAATGAGTTTACAAAAACATAATTATACTGTTTAGTATAATTAAATTGCTCATAATTTGTAACAAATTTTATACTCATAATTTTTGAGCGGTAAGAGATTGTATTATGAAATTTAAATTTTATTGAAAAATTTAAATTTAGTTAATCGTAAAAACATTTTTTATCAATTAGTTACTCTCACTTTTAGGGCAGGGGCAAAAACTTTGAAGTTTTTTTTCCCTAGACTATAATCATTGCAACTTTTTGTAAAGCATCATTATTTAACATAACTATAAACATATAAATGTTTGGAGTTTGCTTCATGGCTGGATGTTAGCTCAAATACCAAAATATGCTGCATCCGCCCCCGTAGGGAACTGACTTTCAAACAATTCTGCTTAGGGTTTTATTTAAAATCAGTTTCTGATTTTAAATAAAAACCTAGATGTAAGATCTGTGTAAGATAGTTGATATTATCAAGAACGTCTGCATTTTCTTCACAAAACAAGAAGCAAAAAAAGGTTTAAAAATTGATAAACTTAACTATCCAGTATTTTTAAATGTTTGATAACTTTTCAGTTTATTGTAAATTCCAAACTTTATTTTCTAACTGAAACTAAATAGTTTTTTATCTACATAATGGATCATTTCTTCATAATGTGTACCACAAAAAAATGTTGTGAATCGAAACTAAGAACAACAAACTTTATCGACGTCACTATACCAAATGTAAGTGCATGTTTTTTAACTAAAAAGTGAGCCAATTTATACAAAAACTTGTATATAGATTAAAATTTATCTATACGTTCAAAATTTTATTAAAAATGTTACGTCGTTTACAAAATACTATGCAGTAGTTAGAATTGCTCATATCGGAAAAGGGAGTTATATCATACGTTTTTTTTTTCCCATAAGAACCATCAACCAATCACCAAAAAAACACCTGGCTGGAATATGGAAAAACAAAGAAACAAATAAGAAGCATGAGGTCAAAACGCCCTTAGTTTAAGAAATCTAAATTAAAAAAAAAACTTGGATCGAACTAGACGTCATTAAAAGAGGGTAATTTTTTTTTTAATTCCTTTTTTTTTTTGTATTTAATTAAATAATAACAATTTGCCGGTACTCTAGCAGCTAGCGCTAGAGATCCAGCAGCAGGTACCGTAGCCACTTAAAAAGTTAATAACATATGAAAGTGTGTTTTAATTACACAGTTAATTTTGTCAAAACTAATTAAGCATTTGAATGTTTACTAAGTAATGGCTAATTATTATTATTTAAATGATTAAATGATTAGTAAGTACTAAAGGAAATCTATGTGGAGGGGTTGAAAATAATCCTTGCAACTACAGTCTTAGTTGCAATAGTAATTTATGTTTGCCGGGTAAGTTAAACTATTCATAGATCAATTATTTTATACATATTATAATTTTGAAGGGGGAACTATGATGAGTTATTTTTTGAGCTCGCTTATTTTTATAGTTTTTTTGGAGAAACTTATTTTCGTGCCTGCATTTAAAATTAATTTCAATTTTTTTTTAATAAACATTCGTGGTTTACATGTGTAGTTATTTCAAACTTTCCTTGTAGACATAATGCATAAGTTTTTTGGAAACATTATTATATGCAGGTGCTGTTTTAAGGATGGATCAACTTAATAAAAAATCATCAATTTTTTATTTTTCAACTTCCATATGTATTTTGACAGGATGATATCTTTTAAATACTTTTTTTTTTAAATCTTGCTAATGATTGCAAAACTTTTTTCCCATTCACTTTCTGTTTAGTCAATATATTGTTTATCAGGTATATTTTTATGAAGCAACACTTTTGCACAACACGTTTTTTGATAAAGATTTTCTACTCATTGGAAATTTTTTTTGTTTTGGTTACAAATACAATTTTCTGTAATTTTTTCATTTAGGATTTCGTTTTTGTTAAACAAAGCATTATTGTTATTATTCTTTACATATTTTTTATGCAACTGTAGCTAACTTTAATTGTACTTTGATTAAGAACTTTATGTGATTTATTAGAGGGCGGAAAGTGTTGATTTGAGTTAATTTTAATAAACAATATTGCATCGTTTGGTTTTTTGAAAGGGTTATATAATTTTTCAAACAGCTTAAATGTGACATCAAGAAAATTCACAGTTTTTAAATTTATGCTTATTTCAATTTGAAAGCCAATATTTAAAAAAAATTTTTTTAATATGATTAAAAATATCTTTTCTAATTTTATCAAGTTGCGGTTAGATTTTTTACGCATTACAATTAAACCATTCATCAAAATAAAGGTCTAAATCATTAATATTGATTGTTTTACTTATTAAACCTAAATTATATAAGTCCAACAAATTCACACATTTTTGCTTCATAATAACTGCCCATTATCACATCAAAGCAGTCACCAGTGTTTTTCTTTTTTCGTGTTTCCTTGTTAAAATAAAGTAAGGTTTTTCTGCAATGTATTAATGTAATACAAGTTGTCTCTTTTGGAATAACTGTGTGGATTTTTACAAATTCAATTGCTTTATCTAAAATACCTGCAGTTATTGAAGTGTAAAAATTGGGCGTTAAAAATTGAATGGTAAGCATCCTCAAAAAGATAAGTCAAAATAATAGACAAATTAATAATATTCTTAGAAATAAAGTAAATTTACAACAGTGGAAAAATACCAATGATGTTATGAATTGGTTTTCCATAACTGAAATTAAAAAAGACTGTTCATTTATTCAATTTGACGTAACCCAGCAAACATTCTATAGCGGAATTTAAATAGACCTATATAGGCATTTTGAGCGGTCAACTGTATTTTTGCTTATCGGTTACTTAGTCATTGGCAGCCACCAAAGGCGGCTAGACGATGACAAGCCACTATTAACATTTCGGAAAGTTATCAGCTGGCAATTTGTAGTGGCTACCACTAAAAGTCCACTAAGTAACCGATGAGAAAAACTCCAATGAACCGCTAAAAACTGCCTATAAAGGTCCACAGCAAATCCACTAAAACAATGTTTGATTTTTACCTCAATAACTGCAGATATTTTGATAAAACAGATGAATTTTCAAAAATCCCCACAGTAAGGGATTGTAATACCAGTTATCGGTTTACCGTTAAATACCTAAACTTGGATCAAGCTTTTTACCAGTAAATTTATGTAATTTCCCGGTAAATCAAGCTTTTTGCAATGTAAGGATTGTTTTAATTTCTAGTTGCTGAATATTTATATCTAATAAAGAACGTACTATAAGTAGTAATAAGTTATGTATTTTCTTGTTAATAGATTAAAAATTAAAAATTTGAGTAAACTTAACGACTCTAATTTGTGTTAAAAAAAATATATAGAAGAATGCACAAAAGAACCGACAGTTGCTATAGCATCGAAAATTAATTCTTAATAAAAAAAGACAATTCTCTTGAAGATAAACTTTCAAGAATGATTGCACAAGATGACATTCCTTTCAATAAATTTTGTACATCTGAAGATTTAAAGATATTATAAAAAACAAAAAGGTACATAGAGTTACCAAAATTGCCCAAAACCATTCACAAAAAAATAATGGGTTATGCAGGTAAAAAAAGGAAGGAAGCTGTAAAGGAAATTTTACAGAGTAAGCTCAATATAAAAGGTTATAGCCTTACCACAGGTACAGCCTTAGCCAGACCACGAAGATATTGACACTACCCAACTTGTTCTACAAAACGCAGAGCTAAATTCTTTAGTTACAAAAATTCTGAAAGTTGTAAAACTTTTCAGAAAATCACTATGCAAAAATGATAAACTACTGCAAAAGTACGTTAAAGAAACTGTTGGAAAAGAACTTTCTTTAATTTTAGACTGTAAAACTAGATAGAGTAGTTTATTAAGCATACCGGAAAGATTTTTAAAACTTAAAGATGCTGTTCTAAAATGTCTGATAAATTTAAAAATAGATATTAATTTTAATGAAAGTGAAGTAAAATTATTTTCAAATATAATATCAAGCTTGCAACCTATTAGGGTGGTCGTTGAAACACTCTGCACTGAAAAGGTTAATTTATATGTAGAGGATCTTATATTAAGATTTATGTTAGATGAGTTAAGTAACCAAAACACTTTTTTAAGTATAGCACTAAAAAATGAATTAATAAGTTGTATTAAAGAAAGAAGAATGATAATTTCAGGTGTGTTACACTATATAACAGACCTAATGATATTATTTCTGTTTAAGACAATTATGGCATTTTAAATATAGTAAAGCCGTAATTATGTAAACTATTGTTGACATTGTAGAAAATATTTTGTACAATAATGCGGAAAGTATTCAAAGACACCTAAATGAATCAGATTTGAATTTAAATAACGATCTCATCAAACAAACGGACAATAATAAAGGAATAACTGTTTTAAAAGAAAGTAACACTAAAGATCCAAAAGAAGTTATAAAAAAGAGTACTTTCGACAAGAAAATATACGAGGGAAGTACATTCAAATAGTTTTTGACTATTTGATGACCATTTATCCAACAAGTATTAAACCTGAAAGAATATTTTCAGGAGCTGGACTAATTTGTACTAAAATTAAATCTCGATTAGGAGACAAAACATAGTTTAAGTTTTCTACGGAGCTACTTTTTGAAAAATGATATTTAATAAAAGTTGTATTGGTTTATTGATGTATAAAGTTTATCGGTAATTTACCGATTTACCGGTATTACAATTTTCATTTACCGAATAATCGGTAAATCAAAAAGTCGGTAAATTTACAATCCCAACACACAGTTATTTCAAAAGTGACAATTTTTATACATAGCAGAAAAACCGTAATTATTTTAATAAGGAAACTTGAAAAAAAAAAAAAAACATACATGACTGCTTTGATATATAATTAAATAAAATGAATGTTAAAAACACAGTAAACATATCTCTATATTCCTTGCACGGCAACTATGTTTTATTTAAATATTATAAAATAAGTAAATATTAGAGTTTACCGACTAAAGTTAAAGTAAATGTTGCATTTGAATGAAAATTTGAATAACTAATTAAGCTATATTTATAACTATATTTACAATTATATTATTATTTAACTTTATTTTTATTACATTATTTATTAAACTTTTATGAAATCGATTTTTTACAATAAATAAAAACTAATTTTATAAAATTGATTTTGAAGATTAATGAAAAATTTATTTCTTAAATAATTTAATTAGAAATCGAAGATGACTCAATTTTTCGAAAGTTAAAGAGAATATTTGGAAAGCTTGTTAGCATCAAGAAAACAAAGACTTGTTAACTACGTTTATCAATGTATTGATGTTTATTTCTGAAACTTTTAATTTGCTAATTGATTTAATATAAACATTGTTTTATTTGATGAACAAATAATGAACGAATGTTAAACAAGTTTTATTAAATAAAGTAACTTTTTTAATAATAAAATTTTAACATTAAAAAAAACAAACACTAAAACATAAAAAATTATCAAGAAACTGATGAATGACCCAACAAATGAACGTTTATTTAAAAGTCGAAACATTTGGACAAAACATTTAGTTTTGGTCGATTTTCTGTTCTTAATGAAATACAAAATAGAGTTGAGAAGAAGTCTCCATTAAACGTCGAGATATTTTTCTCATTTATTATAGAAATTATTATCTCAAACGTAGAAAAAGCGATTAGATAAAGTCTTTTTAAGAGTATATGTGTTATATATTTATAAGAGTATAGCGTTTTAAATTTTATCTAATTAAACATATATGTTATATATATATATATATATATATATATATATATATATATATATATATATATATATATATATATATTTATATATATATAGGGTAAGGCGGGGCGAGAGAATTTGCATATAAATAAGTAAACTTATCAAGTTTAGAAGCGCTTGTTTATTAATTAGAGTCTCTACTTTGTTAATGTATTGAATCATAATAAATTCTAAAGTTACTTTCGCGTAGAACTTGATTATTTCATCATCAATTCATGAGGGGTGAATTCGTCAATTTTATTTAATTCACTAATCAGTACTTTTTAAAAAATAGAGTGAATAGAACCCAAGATTACTTGTGTTGCATTTTTTTTACAAACAATTTATTTTTGAAACGTTTGAAAATTTGATTCAAACGTCTATTTTTTGTCAATAATTCATCGCTAAATGTTTAGTCAATTTTTAAAAATATTTTTGACTAAGTGTAGACTGATTCTGGACGAACTTTATTTAACCATTTAAAGAGGTACTTGATGATAAATCTTTTTAGACGAGTTTTCTTTTACAACAACATGTATATATCTGAAGTAACAAAAAAATTTCTTGTCTTATCTTTTTTTTCTTCTTATGTTTTGTTCTTTTATTTTTAAAAAAATACTGATAGTTTTTACGATAAGAAACACTATTAGTTTACGTTATACTTAGTTATACTTGTTAAACCACTTTTTATTATGATATGTTACACGTGGTAATATTATGTTATATGTTTTTTTATTTTTTACGTTGCATTATATTATGTCATGTAGTTGTAACGTAACAATGTGTAAGTTTATTGAAGTTGTAAAAAAAAAAAAAAAAAAATCTGTGTTTACTAGATTAAAGTTAGCATTAACGGTTTGAATCTGTTAAGGAAACTAAATAGTTTTGTAGCTGTACAATAATGGTTTAGCTCACTCCCAGTATACTCGAATAGCATTGAAAATTCTAAGATAATGTTGAGAGTTTAAATTTTAATAACTTAGCATAAGCGCCACTGTAAAAATATCTTTGAAAATATTTTTTCTTGGGTAAAATAGACCAGTGATAAACTTTAAAACGGCGTAAAAAAAAAAAAATATTCTTACTACGAAAGTCTTTTTCACAGAATTGAAAATCTCTAGTTTAATTTAGAATTTTATTTTAAGAAAATAATTTTTTTTTCAAAATGTTTTACTGAGGTATTTTTAATTTAACGTAAGTTTCGTTAAGTCATGATAGAAGATTGAGCAGCCATTAGGTCAGGTGATTAAAAATGAGCAATTGCTTTTACTCAGTAATTGGTCAGTTTTACGTGAATAAAAACCTCAGAAGTTTAGCTTTAATTTTTATTCACGTAAAGTTAAGCAATTTACTCAGTAACTATTCAACTTTACGTACACAAAAATTTAAGCAAGATATATTAAGTTTTTATTCACGTAAAGCTGACCAATTACTAATTGTAAAAAGAGTAAAAGCAATTGCTTACTTTTATTAACCCGGCCTATTGCGCAGTGGTCAGCGCGCTTGCCTCAGAAGGTTGAGATCCTTGATTCAACGCCGACTCTGGGCAAGTTTTATAACACCGCGGTGCACAAGTAAAAAAGGAGGTGTGAACTTCCTTTCAAATGCTCTTCCGCGGTGCCCTAAGACCCTAAAGACTTCTTTAGGCACCTAAAATTAAAAAGAAAAAAAAGTTCTTTAAATCAAAAAAAATCTTTAGGTATTGTCTATGACAGAATGCTGTTATTTACGTTTAAGCGCAATTTTTTTTGTTGATTTAATTAATGACATAGCAAAGGCTAACCTATGATCTTTTCCGTTTTTTCCTGATTAAATAAATTTAGCGTTGCGTAATTTACGAACGACCTTTGTTTAATCAAAGAATTTAAAAAGTTAGTATCCTGAATAAACAAACTTTTTAATTAACAAAAAATAGTTAATAGGAAACAATAATTAAAATAAATCATGATTAATTCATATAGTATATGAAACAATGATTTGCTTTTTTACATTCACTTATTTTATCAATAAAATTTAGGGTTGTAAGATTTTTCATCATTGTTATACCATTGTCATCCTATCATAAAGTTCAAACATAAATAACACTAACGTTAGCTTGTTATTAATTTATTTACAACTTTAGTTATGATGCATGTTAGCAAAACTATGTCTAAGGAAGTTTACGGGTAAGATTTGACGAGTAGTTTAGTTTAAAGGAGATGGTGTAATTTGATGGAGGATTTGACGAGCGGTTTAGCTGAGGGGAGATTGTTAGAACCCTCTTTAAATTTTAAAAGATGGAATTTTCTTTGTAACAAGACTTTTAGTATACTCATTAAGCATATCCAAGTAAAAAATTTTTAGGCTGGGGTTTTTTAGAAAGAAGTTTTCAGGATTACTTTTTACACTAGATACAAAACAATTTAATTGGTAATCTGTTTGACATCAAATAACTAAACAACTTAAATTGGGTTATCTGTTTTTGCGATAAGTTTCTAAAAACTGACCTTTTAAACTTTTGCTTTTAGAAATTGTTTTATATAGAAATGTTTTATAGAAAATAAACTTGGGTTGTTGCTAAATTTGTTAACCAAAAGGTTTCGTAAATTTCCCGGAAAAAACGTTTTTCCGGGAAACAAAATATTTAAAATCGTCGGTTTTCATTTTGCAAGTACATTTAAAACAATACGCTAAATTTCAAAACAAAACTTTTTTGCTACAAATGAAAATAACGCTTCGGAAGTAACACTTGCAAAACGAGTGCTTACGCTAAACGACGCGTTGAAGTCTTTTAAGAAAATTTGTTTGCCAAATTGATAGAATTGTAAAAATTAAATATCTTTATGTACTTAAATGTTTACAATGAAATTTTATCTTCAGAACCACATAATATTAACATTTTTAAATTTTACTTTTTGAAATAATGATAATAAATAAAGTTTGTTAAAATGAGTTCTTTTACAACAACAACTTGCGGAACGTCACATTCGGACTTTATTTATTTATATAAATAAATAACGGTATTCATAAAATATATTTTTAGAATGTCATTCTACGTTCAAGAATTAAATAATATAAACAACAAGTAAAACAAACAAATAAAACATTTAAAGTAACTAATCATATGCATCACGTAGATGCGCCTATAATGAATAAGTAATTTGTAATTTTATGTGGATCCGTGGCGCAGTGGTAAGAGTTCTGGCTCAGAACCATGAGGTGCGAGTTTCGACGCCGGCTCTCTAGCCCAATAAACAACATTGGTAAGTAAGAAGGCATAAACTTCATAATTAAATGCTCTTCTGCGTTGCTCCGTGATTTTTAAGGTGCACCTTAAAAACAATAACAACACCATCAAAAAATCTGTCAACATTGCACAAAAAAAAAAAAAATTTTTTTCTTAAAGAAAAAAAATATATATATATTTTATAATAAAACTTTTTTTTATAGATTTATTTATATTTATTAAAAATACATTTATTTTTACGATATTTCGAGGAAATATTGATACCCTCGTTATCAAGTATATTAAAAGTGGGTTTTTAATATATTTGATAACGAGGGTATCAATATTCCCTCGAAATGTCGGAAAAATAAATATATTCTTAAGAAATAGAAATAAACCCATAAAAAGAAGTTTTATTTTTAAAATATTTATACAAATAAACTCTATTGAAGATGAATTAATAATTAAATAATTTGAAACACGGTAGATAAAGATGCGTAATTTTCGCAAGTCTCTCGCTGAGTCTCTTCTTGGATTCTCGTTTACTACTGACTTTTCATGGAAACCATATATACAATCGATTACTAAAATAGCATCCGCTAAGGTTGAAAATTTTAAAACCCATTAAAAATTTGTGTGAGATAATTATGTGAGAATTAAGTCGAAGAAATATTACTATAATGCAATATAATACATTATATTAAACTGTCCTCAAGTCTACCATGATACTTGTTGGAGAATCACTGTTGCTGAAAAATATAATTGCAATTAGAAGTCTTTTTAGTATGACCTCACATGAAAACACCCAAACCCCCCTTCCTTGTCACGATTCGTCACGTTTGCAAAAAATCAACCCACCTTATATACCTTGACAAAAATAAAAAAAAGTTTAATGATATAAAAAATTCAGTTTTTTTAAAATTTAATAATATTTGCTACTTTATGAAGTTTAAATAATTTAAAATGATGATTTAAATGTAGTTTTAATTTTAATGATGAAATTTTAATTTAAATTATTTAAATGATGATGGAAATGGAATTAAAATTGACATTTTTAAATTATTCGACTACCGGCTCCAGACTACCGTACCGTATATATTGTGAATAGATTTTCGGTTTCCAAAATGAAAACATTGTTTTTATTTTTCGACGAAGTCAACGATACTTTAATAAAAAAAACACGATTTTACAATTTTACTAAAGCGTAATTTTAGTTTGGGTTATGAATATATGTCAAATACTATTTTAACATAATTTAAATGAAGTTTGTTCTCTAAGTTTCAATAAGCAAATTATTTTATGTACTTTAAAGGTTCAAAAAATATTTTGTTTTTATTATGTTGAAAAAAATTTTGTATTTATATATTTTAATATTATATTACAAAGTTTGTTTTTTCTAGTGTATCAATAGTTCTTTATAAGTTATATTAAATGGATATAGATATTTCTATCTTTTATTTTATTTATTTTATTTAGGATTATCTATACTCAAGAAAACTAAATATTGGTTATACTATATTTAAATTATATCAGTGGTTATATATAATTCTTTATCTACTCACCATCAGTGTTGGACTAGATAAAGAAGACTGTATCACAATACTGGCTACAGATTCTCATACAGAGAAACTTTTTATTATTTTTAAAATTAGGCAACAAACTGAAGAACAAGTAACAAAATCAACATTTGTAAATTTACTGGTGGAATCTGGGGAGGGGGGCAGCTGGAGTATCATTTGGTCCAAATCTTATCATAACACATCTAGTCCAAATGTGGCACTATTTTTCGGTTTCAAAAATTTTGGTCTCAAATAGACCAAGTTAGTCGGAATTTTGTATGGATAGTTGTTTGCAGTAGTTAAATGCAAGTCTTGATAACCTTAAACATGATGTGATCATTTTTGCTAATAATACTGGGACATAAAGGATGTTTTCTAAGATAATATTAACAAAAGTTTTTTTGTCACATTGATTTATGTGATGGTTTGTATCTCCAAATACACACAATACTTAAGCATTTATCTAAACTTCAACAGTCATTACAGACTATTATTTAACTAATGATGCTGTAACCAAGGCTTTTTTTTTGTCGCACTGATATATGTGAAGATTTGTATCATATTTCTAAATATATATTCAATGATTCAAGCGATTAACTGAACTAAAATAGTCATTTCAGACAATTATTATTAATTTGTTTTTAAACATTTTTACTTTCAATAAGGCTGCAAACAACCACTATTAGAGTTGGAAGTTACTGGATTAGAAAAGATTAAGTTTATAAAGCAAGATAATGATTAACAGATGATTTATAAGATTGTAATTATGTAAATCAGGAAAACAAGATAAAAGGAGCGAATTCCAAAGAACTGATATTCACAAAAAAAAAACTAGATGAATAAAATTTTTTGAAGCACTTAGGAACAGTCACAGTTAAAGGATGAGACTTAATTGAATGATGAGTAAAACAAGAATGAGTTTTAGTAGGTGGTTCAAGAGACACTAGCTCTTTAGAGCAATGCCCATTATAGTATTTATTGTGAGGGTAAAGAGCAACTATGTTTACAATGCATTTTTGCACCTTATCTAAAAGAGAAAGGGCATCATTCCAAAATCCGCCCTAGATATGGCAAAAGTATTAAGTACAAAAACGAATTTAAGATTTATAGAGATGTAGAATAGAGTCCAGAGTAAGAAAGTGGTGAGCACAATATAGAGATGCAACCTTAGCAGATGCTAATTTATTATATATGGTTTCCAAGAAAGATTGGAAGTAAGAGTTAATTTTAAATGACAAAGGGATGAATTATCGAGTACATTACCAGGCCTTATTTTAAATAAAAAACGTTTAATGCATTAGCTTAACGCGATATTTGACATCGTAAAATTCTCTTTATTTTTTAATTCTTTAAAGACTTTTTTAAATTGCTGTAATAATATTAATTACTGCAAAACAAGTTAAATGTTATTTAATGACTTTTTTATTATTACTTTAAGGGAATGTTTATTTCATTTTTTTTTTTTTTTTAATATTAAATAATTAAATTTGATATTGCATTTTTAAAAATGTTTGATATTAACAAATTTCTTTCTTTTCTCGCCATTTGCATAAATGAATTAAAATATGTTAAATTTTTGAATTTTTAAAATGATTATTTCTTAAATTTCAAATTGTGCCTTTGCAACTACAAATGATTTTTTATTTTAAAAAAATCAGCACGTAACAAATAAAAAAATTACGTTAATTTATTTACTTTATTCATTAAAAGTATATTAGTTTATTATTTTATTATTAAAATTATGTCACTGTATATCGTTTATTAAAAAAATAGTTGCTGCAATTTAACTTGCATTATAAAAAAAAAAGTTTAACTTACGTTTTGTGCAAATTTTTGATACAGCCATTTACTTAAAGTCTAGTTTTGATTTAAATGTTTAGGAAGGAAAACCAAAAAAAAAAAAATTATGATAAAAATGACTTTATTTTTTTTAAGAACAAATAAAATTTCAATGTTTAGTAATATTTTTAAATAAATTTGACAGTTAAGTTAAACCCAAGCATTAACTTTAATTTTAATAAACTTAAATATATTTTTTATATCAAAATTAAATTATATTTTATTAAAATCTAAATTAAATTATATATATTTTTTTATCAGAATGAAAATATATATTTTTATAATCTTTGCTTCAAGCTTAAAAATTCAGTCACTACAATAAAATAAAAAAAAAGTAAAAACAAACTTTTAATTTCATTTAAGTTTTTTTCATTAGTAAATAGTGCTTACATCAAACATTGTCATTCAAACTTTTGTAACAAATATTTTTATGTGAATGTAATTCAAAAATTAATGTGACTTTATTTAAAATTAAGTACATTTTTTATCTTACTGCTTATAGAATTTGAAAGTTAAAAAATGATAAAAAGTTGCTTAACCAAAATTGCTTACTGCTTATGTAAATTCGCTTAAGGCGTACGTAAATCGTTTTATGGGACGGTAGTTAGACGAGTCGGATTCAACTAATAATGCAGTATATAACATTATTCAATCTATGATGCAGTAGCCAATGCTGCCAGTGCAATTAAACATCGTTTATGGAACTTTGGCAAGGTAGTGCCTCTTAGCTTTATGTCAGACATGATGACACTGAACACAAAACAGAAAACTGAAAAAGATGGCATCTGGACAAAAACTATAGATTATTTTACCAGACCTGCATCCTACCTAATCTTAGCAGTCATTTAAATTGACTTGTTGTTTCTGTCAAAAGATGTAAATAAGACTGACATAAACCACAACTGCTGTTCAATATTGGAAATAACAGTACTGAATCTTTAAAAGTAATCAGCGACAGTGCTGAAAGGGTCATTGCTTTAGTATGTTTAATTCCTCACTTATTAAACAGGATGACAAGAAATATCTGTTTCAAGTTGTTGAAGAGCATTGTGAACCCGAACATACAAATACATGAAGTAATAATGAATACATGCACAGATAGCATTAGTTATATTGTGGAAGAGTGTTATGTTCCTGATATTCTCACCAATTCCCTATATATATATAATTACAGCCTTCGGAATTAGGAAAAACAGGGTAAACAAAAATTGTAGACCTAAAACCGTTTTAAATCAGCATTAGGTCATCACAAAACTTTGAAACAGGGTTCGATAAATTGACAATTGTGCCAACGTTTAGCATAACATTTACAGAAAAATTTCACCAACTTTTTTTTTAAATGTTGACATTTGCTGAAAATTTGAAAAATGAATCTAAGTTTTGATTTTATTATTATTATTTTATTTGTTATTAATAAAGCATTTGTTTTTTTTTTTTCATTTTAATTGTTTTTTTTTAAATTTATATGTTTTGTTTGAGGAATTTAAATGTAATGTTAGTTATATATTATTAGGAATTAGAATAAAACATTGCTGTTTCTCTCTGTCTCTTTTTTTGTTTGTTTGTATTATTTAATTTAAACTTTAATTAAAATTTTTGTTTTTTCATTTTTATTTTAATTGGTTTATTCAGAATTTAAATAAAACATTCGTTTTGGTGTTGTGTTTTTAAATTTATTTGTTTAAAATTTATATAAAATGTTTGTTTTACTGTTTTTATTTTAATTAGTTTATTTAGATTTTAAATAAAGTGTTCTTATGTCATTTAATGTCATTAAGTATTGTTATTCGTGTATTGGTGAATTAATTGCTTTTCAAACCTATTGAATTTTACACAATTGATCTAATGATGCATAAAATTGACTGCAAAAAAAATAATGGTACAGTTCAAAAATAATGTCCAATTGATCAAATTCCAAGGAAATTAGTATCGAGTGGGGCCTCTTTTAGCCTTGATGGCCTCAACTAGACAATTTGGCATTAAGTTGACCAAATTTTGGGTCTCTTTTTTTGTTATATCCCATGCGCTCATTATTGCTTCTTTAAATAGTCTTTGCGTCTAAATGCTTGGTTGCCAATTTTTCTATCCAAATATACCACCAATTTTCTATTGGATTCAAATCCAGACTGTGAGATAACCATTCCAAAACATTGTTATTTATGTCAAAATATACCTTTGTTTTCTTATGTTTTGGATTGTTATCCTGCTGGAGTATGAAATCGCTTCCCATTCTCAATTTTTGAGTATATGGTTGCAAATTGGCTTTGATTTAACAATACATTGAAGCATCCGTTTTGTCATCAATAAATGTAAATTTCCCCACTCTTTTTCAACTTATACTATCCCAAACCATCACATTTCCTCCTCCATACATTACACTACATTGCAAACAACTCAATTTATAAGTTTCTCTTTTTTTTTGCCACACTTTTTGAACTCCATACGATGAGACGAGATTGTATTTTGACTCATCTGACCACAAAATTTTTTTCCAATACGATAGCATTTTTAAGTACTTCGATTGCAAATTCCAATTGGTGTTTCTTTTGTTTAGAAATTAAAAAAGGTTCATTTTGAACCACTCTATCTCTATATCCTTGTTCTTCTATACAATTTCTGATTGTTTGTGGCGTCACTATGATGTTATGATCTTGAATTTTTAAAGCTAATTTAGCTGCTGAAACAATTCTATTTTTCTTCACATTAATGATGACATTAATGATATTTTGATCGATTGCACTAGTGGTCTTGCGTTTTCGTGTTCTACCAACCACATGGCAAACGGTTCCAATCAGATTATTCTTCTTAACAATTGAGAAAATGAAGTTATGCTTTGACACAAATAACATCAATGTTTTGGAATGGCCATCTCAAAATGCGGACTTGAATCCAATAGAAAATTGTGGTATTTTTTGGACAGAAAAGTTGGCAAATGAGCATTTAGATACAAAGACAGCTTGCAAGAAGCTATAATGAGGGCACGGAATAATATAACAACAGAAGTGTCCCAAAATTTGGTCAACTCAATGCCAAATCATCTAGATAAGGCCATCAAGGCTAAAGGAGGCCCCACTTGATACTAATTTCCATGGAATTTGATCAATTTGACCTTAAAATTTTTTTGAATTGTACGATTATTTTTTTTGCAGTCAATTTTATGCATCATTAGATCAATTGAGTAAAATTCAATAGGTTTGAAAAGCAATTAGTTCACCAATACACAAATAAATGCTTAAAACAACACTTGATAAGATATCTAAAAAAAACTTTAATATTTTAATGAACATCTCATTTTTTTAATGCAATCTTTAAATCTATGATTTTTTTTAAGTGTACGATTAATTTTTTTGTATACTGTATATATATACATATATATATATATATATATATATATATATATATATATATATATATATATATATATATATATATATATATATATATATATATATATATATATATATATATATATATATATATATATATATATATATATATATATGTAATATATGTAATATATATATACATATTTTTTTTACAAAAAATACATATACAAATTATTTTGGTATGATAAAATATATATTATATATCCATGTTACTTTAGTGACATGTCTGCTCCAAAAAAAAGATTAAATACTACAGCTTCAGCTCGATTGAAACAAGATTATATGAGAATCAAAAGTGACCCTGTTCCATATATTATTGGGGCTGAGCCTCTACCAGCTAATATTCTTGAATGGTAAAACTTAATCATAATTTTTTTAAATAAATTTAAAATTTAGATTAAAACAATAGTATAACACACATTTTCATGAAGTCAATAATCCGTTCTATCTATTAGCTTTTTTTATTTTTTGGGGGAAAACATCTGTTGATTTGGATGCAATCTCTCTTCTGTGGCAGATTGGGGCTTGCATTGGCTGTTGTAATTTAATCTCAGTTGTTTACTGCTAATCATTGTTTCAATTATGTTAATATTCCCATGTTAACAATGTTAGCAAATGGTAAGGGTGTTTTTCCTTACTGTGCTAAATGGGTATTTTTTGCTACAATAATGGTAGATCTCGCCTTTGGTGGTATTAGTGAGCAATATTACTACATATGACATATGTCTAAAAATGTCTGTTTCTAAAGCAAGTAATTGCAGATTTAGCATTTTAATTAGCATTTTTACTTGCAAAAAAGATTTAATTTTTTTAAATTTAATCTTTTAGCAAGTAAAAATCAGATATTTTTAAAATTGGAAGCAGCCGATTTTTTAAATTAAAAATAATTTTATGTGCTTGATAAAGCTATTAGTTAAACATCAGGGAATATCATTTATAAATCAAAAGTTATATTATATTATGCCAAGTATTTATATTTGAATAACTTGTATATCAAAATTGCTTTGTATATATGTATATATTTGTAAACAAATAATATTTTTGACATAGGCATTACGTTGTGAAAGGACCAGAAAAGTCACTCTATGAAGGTGGTTTCTATCATGGAAAGTTGATTTTTCCTAAAGAATTTCCATTTAAACCACCCAAAATAATTATGATAACCCCAAATGGTAGATTTAAAACACATACAAGGTATTTAAGTTGTTTTAATTTGATTTTTCTTTTATTTTTTAAATTAGAACTAAAGTTTTTTTTTTTATTTCAAATTATTAGATGTCCTTCTATAAAATAATTATAATTTTAATGAATAAACAGATTGTTGGCTCAAAAAAGCTACAATTTTATTAGTCTATATAAGAAAAAATAATACATAGCACAACAGTATACATACTATATATTTTACTATATATATTGATATATTATATGTCAAAGTATATCATAACAAATTCATGTCAACTAGCTTTTTGGACCGATAAAATAAGGGTCTTGGTAAGTCTATCTACACCGACCATTTCTATACTTATTCCTTTCTTAATATTTTTTAGTAAGCGGTAGAAAAACTTTACATATTGTTTACATAACTACCTTTTAACTACCTATCTACCTTTTAACTACCTACCTACCTTTTAACTACCTATCTACCTTTTAACTACCTACCTACCTTTTAACTACCTATCTACCTTTTAACTACCTACCTACCTTTTAACTACCTATCTACCTTTTAACCTATAAACTATACATATTATAACTAAACATATCTATCTTTTAAAGTTATGAATAAAATAATATTTTGTAACATAATTAACTTTAGTTGTTCTCTTTAATATGTGTTAAATGTGCAGACTTACTAAATTACCTAAACACATTAATAACTTAAGTATTTCTATCATGACATATGCGCAAAAAATTTCTACCGCTGTTTTGATGTTAATTGAAATTTTAAGTATTTTTAAAATCTCTCTCTCTTTTGTTTGTTATAGTATACAATATCTTTATATATGTTATGTATTTAGCATCTATAGAATTTTAAAAATGTTTTTTTTTTTTTTTTAAAACATCTTTGCTTTTAACAAGGCTGCAAGCAGCCACTAATTAAAGTTGGAAGTTACTGAAAGAGAAAAGATGAAGATTTTAGAGCAAGATAACGATTGATGGACGACTTAAAGGATTGCAAATTATATCAATCAGGAAAACAAGATGAAGGAAGTGAATTCCAAAGAGCTGGTGTTCGAGGAAAAAAGCTAGACGAATAAGTGTTTTTAGAGCACTTAGGAACAGTCACAGAAAAAGGATGACACTTAATTGAATGACGAGTAATCGAGAATGAATTTTAGTAGATGGTACAATAGACACTAGCTCTTTCGAGCAGTGCCCATCATATTATTTGTAGAAAAGAGAAAGAGAAGCAACATTACGACGATGTGATAATGGTTGGAGGTTGGCTGCAAAAGCAGGTCCAACTATGTTTACAATGCGTTTTTGCACCTTCTAAAAGAGAAAGGGCATTGTTAGAAGATCCACCCCAGATATGGCAACAGTATTCCAAGGCCGGATTTGAGATTTATAGAGATTTATAGAGAATAGAATCTGAAGTAAGAAAGTGACAAGCTCGATAAAGAGATGCAACCTTAGCAGATGCTAATTTTGCAACTGATTTGATATATGGTTTCCAAAAAAAATTGGAAGTAAGAGTTAATCCTAGAAGATGAAGAGTAGATGACCCATCGAGCACATCACCGTTCATAAATATAGGAAGATCTAAATTATTGCAATTTTAAAAAGATTTAAAAAAAAAATTAATGTGCAAGTGATAGAATTTGACCCCTCACGTCATAATATGGAGGCACAGCGAGCTAACCACTTCGGTCACTAAGGAACACTAATCTGCCAATTTTTAAAACTATTTAATAAGCACAAAACAGAATAACTTTTATAAACGTCAAATAAATGCTATAAATCAAAATTAAGGAGATTTTGGCGTAATGCAATTTTTAAATAAAGCTTTACAAAGTAAAAATATCTATAGAACTTCAAAAATGTTTTATTTTGTATTTTAAAAATTGAAAAAGATTTTAAAAAAAATATGGAAGTGCAAGGTATTGAACTACAGCATTTCAATTCAGAATGCTGCAAGCTAACCACTCTGGCAGATAAAGAGTATTGTTTTAACACTATTTAAACTAAAAAGTTATAAAACAGCAAAAAAATGCTATAACTTAAAGTTAAGGAGATGTTGCTGCAATCTAATTTTAAAGTAAAATTAAAACTGTAAAACTTGATATGTTTTAATATTAAATAATTTGAAGCTTACATAAGTTAGAAATTCGTTCACTTTTGCTTATATAAAAAGTGCTGTGACTCTTTCTCACCATTAACTCGGGTGTAATGGCTGCCGTTAGTTCTGTGCAAACATGCACGATTAAGTAACTGCAGCAGCAGGAGCATCAGCATTAAATTTGATATTAAAGTATTATAGGATAATAACACTTTAAATTAAGATTAAAGTTTTTATTTCAAATATATAAATAGTGCCATAATCAAAACAAGTGTAAAAAAATTTGTTAAAAATCTTTATAAATATGTTTTTATAAAGTTACTGTAATGACTGTAAATGGTCAACATATCATTTGTTTCTTTCTTTCGAAGAGTTTTATTTTTACTTTTATTTTTTAAATAAACATTTAAATAAAGTTACATTGACGCAATAAACTTTTAGGTGAAAAAAATTCAGCTCAAAACTTTAGAACTTAAAATGGATAGAACTTAGAAAATGGATTCGTCTTTAAAAAACTTTCAAAGATTTGATGGAAAACGCTGCCACTAAAAGCTTTCTTGAGCTATGTTAAGGAAGAAAATTTTGCCAACTTTTTTCTACTGTTATTTGTATTGGCATAAATTAAATCAACAAGATTTATTCAAAGTCTCATTAATAAAGTTGGGAAGTCAAAAACAATTTCCCCTTTACAAAAATCTGTTTGGAACCACATTTAAGTTGACATTTTTTGATCATTAAACTTATCTGAGCAGTGTGTTATCTTGCAGATATTTTTAAGATCAGTAAGTTTTTTCTGGAGCTGCGTGTAGTTGCACACCTTATATGACCACTTATACAAGTTTTTTTTATTTGAGAACTTGGCCACAGTTTTTTGCATAAATTGATTATCTACATGTTTTTAAAAAATATGCGGAAAAAAAATTAAAAATAAGCAAACCATAAACTAAAAAGAGAAACAAACTTAGTGAATGATAAAATAAATAAAGGATAAACAAGAGAAAATAAAAGCATAAAGTTAATATATTTTTTAATTTAAAAGTGCCTCAATTAATAGTTCAAACTTAATTAATTTATAAGCATTTCAATAGTTTAAAGCTAATAATATTTTCAGTATAGTTAGGTTGATGTAGCGCATAGGTTGATTAATTGTAACATTTATGAGATGCAACTTGTTATATTGACATTGGATAAAGATTCAAATCCTAGTTACAGATAATTTTTTTTTAATATTTTATTTGTTTTGTAGATATTTAAAAATATCAAAGTTTCAAATTTTTAAATAATTAAGTTTCAAAGTAATTAAGCTTTAATAAAAAATAAATAAAACTTAATAATTTTGATTCGTTCTAAATTCTTTGTATTGAAACACTTTTAAATTAAAATAAAAACATATTTTGTGTTTTTATTTTTTCTAGTTTATTTTTATCATTTTATCATTTGTTAAGATTTTTCTTTTGTTTAGTTTTGTATTTTTTTTCTTTAAATTTTATTTCTTCTTCCAGTTTTTATTCCAGTTTTAGTTTAAGTTTACATTTGTTTAATCAGCACATTTTTTAAACTTCCTAACTTAAAACATACATAGCCATGGCCAAGTTGTCAAAAAGTATTATATGCATGATCATATAGGGTGCGCAACTGCGCATATCTCTTAAGACGGCTTGCATTAGTTTAGATATTCTCCTGTATTTCAAATGTCCCAATATCTTCCAGAAGGAATAGGAAAGTGTACAGAGGCTAACTTTTGTCCTGTCTCTGATCTTACTTTGTGCCCAGTTTCTTTTTTTTTCTTTAGGTGGTTCAGATATGCTACGATCACACTAAAAAACTTCTATATCAGATTTACCCAATTAATGTGCTTAAGTCTGATTGGCTGAAGTCTTTCATCTCTCTGCCAAATAGATGCTCTTATTTTTTCTTATTAGTTTCAAATCAAGCCTCAATTTATCTTATGTTTCCATGGTTTAAATAGGTTTCCATGGTTTTCTTTTTGTTCAGCTGCTGTTTCTAATTGTAATCATTTTTTAATCTCAAAGAAACGTTCTGAAAAACAAACATCTTTTTATTATTGCAAAAAAATAATGCAAAAGGATGCTTTCTGATGTTAAGGCATAGTACTCTCATGCTATTAAATCTTGTATTTGATTACAGATTTTAGAAGTTAGATTCTAGAGGATTACTTTTGCAAAATCTTTATCAAAAAATATTTAGTTGCAAAAAACTGGCCAGATTTTTAGTTGTTTTGAGAACATTTAAGTTTATGTATGTACAAAAAATACATAGAAATATACATAAACTTAAATGTCCTCAAATTTCTTGGTGTGAAAGAATAAAAAGAATATTTGCAAATTCTAAAAACCCGCCAAATTCATGAACAAACTAATTCTATTGGTTCAAAAAATATGCTGACTAAGCGAAATTAAATAAAATTCTAGAGTATTCTGTTGAAATGTTTTTAAAAATTGTATTATTCAAGATTTGTTATGTTTTGAGATTTCTAGCGTAAAATTTTTTAAAAATATATTAATAAACAAACTATTACTTTAATACTATGGCTCATTTTCGGAGCCACATCTGCAAAGCTGTAATCTTTTAAACTATTTTTATTATTTGTTTACAAAAATAAATGTTTTGTAATATATATTTTTTAAATTGTCAAAATTTTGAAATTTTATTATAATTATAGATTTTATTAGAATATTCTTATTTTTTATTTAAAAAGTATGTATTTTTTATGTAATTTTGTGTATCTGTTTTTTATTCTAATGTAATCTTTTAAAGCAATTTTTACAATTTATTTTGTAAACATAAAGACTTTCAACAATAACTGCGTTTTCAATGAAGTTATTAATAATCATCAAAGTTAATAAAACTAATTATGAAATAAACATACTAGAAGTTTCTGGTTACTAAATACAAACATGCATACAAAGTAGCTCGCAGATGAACAAGCACCACACACACACACATATATATATATAATACTAACTCGTTATACTTAAACTTAAAGTTACTTTTTTCTGTTTTAAATACTAATTAAATTAAAAAGCCCACTCACTAAACATCATCAGCAATATTGTGAAGCAGTTTTGCTTCCTCGTCATAAAGTATTTTGAACCTTTTTAGTTGATTTCTATCTAGTTAATTTAATTTCTACAGTAACTCAATGATTTAATTATTTCATTTGTTCATCTTACTAAAAAGAATTGTTTCAAATATGTTAAACTTTTCAAACTACGCGAAACATAAAATAGTTATTAAAAAAATAAACTTTTTTATTTACAAATTAATTTAGCTTAAATAAAACTACAACTAGCATTAGTTTTAATCTTGTTAGACTTTTTGGGGCCGGGTTTTTTTTTTATTTTTGAGGCCTTTTTATGCGCCACAGCATAAAAATGACTAAAAAAAAAAAGGTCTTCTTGATTTTGCAGGGCCTGAGGTTATAGCCCCCTCTAACCCCAACCCTCCTTAATCCAGTGCTGGAAATAAGACACAAGTATATAAATAAAAATTATATTGCACTCTCTGACAAATGAAAGAACATTTGTTTCCTTTTTAAACAATCGTAAGATGTACTTTATATAAAAATGTTGCTTAATTTACTTAGTACTAATTCACTTAGGAACAGTCACAGAAAAAGAATGACACTTAATTGAATGACGAGTAACACGAGAATGAATTTTAGTAGATGGCACAAGAGATGCTAGCTCTTTAGAGCCATGCCCATTATAGTATTTGTAGAAAAGAGAAAGAAAAGCAACATTACGACGATGTGATAATGGTTGAAGTTTGGCTGCAAGAGCAGGTCCAACTATGTTTACAATGCGTTTTTGCACCTTGTCTAAAAGAGAAAGGGCATCATTAGAAGATCCGCCCCAGATATGGCAACAGTATTCCATACAAGGCCGGATTTGAGATTTATAGAGATAGAGAATAGAATCCAGAGTAAGAAAGTGGCGAGATGCAACCTTAGCAGATGCTAATTTTGAAATGGTTTTGATATATGGTTTCCAAGAAAGATTGGAAGTAAGAGTTAATCCTAGAAGATGAAGATTAGATGACTCATCTAGTACATCATTGTTCATAAATATAGGAAGATCTAACTTATTGCAATAACTATTGGCTGAAAAAAATTGAGTTTTATCTGTATTGAAGTTCACCAGCCACTGTGAGCCCTATGCTGTAGCAGAAGTGAGATCGTTTTCAAGCTCAAATGCCCCCTCCAAGCAATCAGAGAGTGTTTGTTTCTTATCACGACAAGAATAAATGGTAGTATCATCAGCAAACAATGCCACCTTAGATGTGAGAATATCTAGAAGATCGTTAATGTAAATTAAAAAGAGTAAAGGGCCAAGGATAGAACCTTGAGGAACCCCTGAAGTTACAGAATAAGAAGAAAAGTGAAAAAAGAAGAGTCGAGGACAACTTTTACACTACGATTGGAAAGAAAGGATTCAATAATCTTGAAGATGTTGCCAGATACACCAAAATAAGAAAGCTTATGGAGAAGACCAGCATGCCGAACTGTATCAAAAGCTTTTAAAATGTCAAGAGCAATGGCCTTAACCTCTCCACCTTTATCTAATGCACGATAAAACCTATCAGTTATTACTGTTAGCAAATCAGCTGTAGAACGAGAAGATCGAAATTCATATTGATGGTCAGAAAGTAAGTTATTAGATTCAAGATGAGGAATTAAGTGTTTGTTAATTAAAGATTCAAAAACCTTGCTTATGATAGGAAGAAGACTAGTAGTTACTGGGACGGTAGTTAGACGAATTAGACTGCTTCTCCAGAATTTTTGAAGATAGAGATAACAGATGCTGCTTTCCAGCAGGCTAGAAAACAAGACTCTGATAAGCACTTGTGGAATAGTTTTGAGAGTATAGACGACAGCTCTGGAGAACACTTCTGCAAGACAATAACAGGTATGTTGTCTGGGCCACAAGCTGTAGAAGAGTCTAGGCAGGAAATCACTTTAGATACAGATGCTGGAGTGATATGAATGTCAAGCAATGGATCGACCTGTTTCTTGGGCATATGTTAAATGCATTCATCTACTGTCTTGTAAAAGGCCTCCTAGGTAAAGACTTAAGGGGTAAACAGATTCTATCTGCTAAACAGCCTTGCACCTCTTCTTCATCTATTAGGCTGGCACAGATGTATTTTTAATACATTGTTTCCAGTTTAGGATGTTGATTGCTGGATCTTCTTGACTCAATGCATGGGTTTTGCTTGTGTCTGTTTTTATGACTAGGCAACTCATTCTATTATCTCCTAATGAGAGTACAGCTCTAAAACTCAGTTTTATGGTTCTGAGGCTGGCTGATAGTCAGGTTTCCTGAACTCTGTGGTAGCTCTCAGAGAGGTTGATTCCATCAACAGCTGAAAAATATCAGAGTACTAACAGTGCCATGTTTTGTGCATGGATGGTGTCCCTGTTTGTACTTTTGATGTGCATTGCCAAGGTCACATTTGGAGTTACGGCTTAGGGTTTATTAGTAATAATGAGGCAATTGCTTGGGCTTTTAAACAGTGTTCTGAGTCAAGTTCTTTAACAAATATAAAAATGAATAAAGTACCAAAAACTATAAAACACAAAAAACCATCGTCATCACCAAGTTCTCTAAACCTATCATTCACTAATATTTGTGGTCTTCGAAGTAACTTTTCTTCTGTTGAGTCAGACACTTGGCCTGGGCATATACATTTGTAAGAATTCACCCATTTGTACTTGTGGATTCAAACTAGGTTTGAATCCACAGACTATTCTTTAATGTGCTTTCGTTTAGCACCACTTCACTCTATGGCCTTTCCTTTGTTATATATCGCTCTCCTTAATCTTAAGACTGCACTCTTTTTAATTTATTTCTGATCAAATTGACCAACCCCTTTCTCTTTAACCATCAGCCAATATTGTTGTTGCTGGTGACTTTTATGCTCATCACACTGAATGGCTTGGCTCTAGTGTCAGTGACTCTGCTGGTGTTTAAGCTCTCAGCTTTTGCCTTTCTCAATCTCTAACTTAAACAGTCAATTTTCCAACTCGCTTTTCAGATAACCCGAATCATTTACCTTCTCTACTTGACTTGTGCCTTGTTTCTAATCCTAGTCAGTATTCAGTTTCTCCGCATTCACCCTTAGGTGCGTCTGATCAAGGTTTGATCTCTTTAAAACTATTATCTCATTCTTCTTCATCATCAGAATCCCCTTATCATCATACCTCTTACAACTACCTTAAAGCTGACTGGGACTCTTTCTGTGATTTTTTTCATGATGACCCTTGGGTAGAAATTTTTCATTTTCCTGCTGACAAATGTGCTTCTTACGTAACTTCGTGGATTCAGGCTGGTATGGAATCTTTTATTCCCTCTCGACGATTCCAGGTCGAGCCTCACTCTTCTCCATGGTTTTCCTCACATTGTGCTGCTGCAATTTCCAATCAAAACCGTTACTTCCAGCAAAACAATTTTCCAGAAAACAGACATGATCTGAGAATAGCAATGCTAAAGCTTGCTATTCTCAGATCATGAAATCTCATATTTCATCACAAAAATTAGGCTCTCGTGACTTCTGGAGAATCTTTAACAGTATCAATAATAAGGGCAAATCTGTTATTCCACCTCTTTTGTATGGTTCAAACTTTGTCATCTCACCTAAAGACAAAGCCAAATTGTTTGCTAAGAACTTTTCATCAATATCATCTCTTGATTTCACTAGTTGCGTTCTACCTGATATAGCAGTCAAACAGGTTAATCCATTGCTTGACATTCGTATCACTCCAGCTTCTGTATCAAAAGTGATTTCTTGCTTAAACTCTTCTACAGCTTGTGGTCCAGACAACATACCTGTTGTAGTCTTGCAGAAGTGTTCTCTGGAGCTGTCATTCATACTTTCAAAACTATTTAACAAGTGCTTATCAGAGTCTTGTTTCCCGGTATGCTGGAAAGCAGCATCTGTTATCCCTATTTTCAAAAATTCTGGAGAGCGATCTGACTCCCATTTGTCTTTTTACTGTGATAAGCAAGGTTTTTGAATCTTTAATTAACAAACACTTAATTTCTTATCTTGAATCTAATAACTTACTTTCTGATCATTAATATGGATTTTGACCTTCTCGTTCTACAGCTGATTTGCTAACAATAATAACCAATAGGTTTTATCGTGCATTATATAGAGGTGGAATGGTTAAGGCTATCGCTCTTGACATTTCTAAAGCTTTTGATATAGTTTGGCATGCTGATCTTCTCCATAAGCTTTCTTCTTATGGTGTATCTGGTATCATTTTTAAGATTAATGAGTCATTCCCTTCCAATTGTAGTATAAAAGTTATCCTCGATGGGGAGCACTCTTCTTTATATCCTGTAACTTCAAGGTTCAATCCTTGGCCCTATACTCTTTTTAAGTTACATTTCCGATCTTCCATATATTTTCACATCTAAGGTGGCATTGTTTGCTGATGATACTACCATTTATTCTTATCATGATAAGAAGCTAACACTCTCTGATTGCTTGTAGGGGGCATTTGAACTTGAAAAGGATCTCACTTCTGCTACAGGATGGGGCTAACAGTGGCTGGTGAACTTTAGTTCAGATAAAACCCAATTTATTCAGCTAATATTTATCGCAATAATTGAGATTTTCCTATGTTTATGAACAGTAATATATTCGATGAGTCATCTACTCTTCATCTAGGATTAACTCTTACTTCCGATCTGCTAAGGTTGCATCTTTTTATTGAGCTCGACACTATTCTCTATCCAGCCATTATCACATCATCGTAGCGTTGCTTCTCTTTCTCTTTTCTATAAATACCATAATGGGCACTACTCTAAAGAGCTAGCGTCTCTTGTGCCATCTACTAAAATTCATTCTCATATTACTCGTCATTCAAATAAGTCTCATCCTTTTTCTGTGACTGTTCCTAAGTGCTTAAAAAACTCTTATTCCTCTAGTTTTTTACCTCGAACATCAGTTCTTTGGAATTCGCTTCCTTCATCTTGCTTTTCTGATTCATATAATTTGCAATCTTTTAAGTTGTCTGTCAATCGTTATCTTGCTCTACAAATTTCATCTTTTCTCTTCTAGCAACTTCCAACTCTTATAGATGTTGCTTGCAGCCTTGTTGGAAGCAAAGATGTAAAAAAAAAAAAAAGTCAAGCTTTCCATCTCTTATGTTTTGTTACCTCTCCTGAAGATAAAGCAGAACTGTTTGTAAAAATCTTTTCCTCTTATTTATCTGTTGAATTTAATTACCGCCCTCTTCCTGCCATCCCATAAATAAAGGTTACACATCTAAGTTACTCCTGCTTCCATTATTAAAGTTATATCCTACATAAACTCTTCTACAGCTTGCAGTTCTGTCTGTCACACTAACAATAGTGTTCTTCAAAATGCCTATGTTCTTACTACTATTCCCAAAATTTTGATTGCCGACTTATCATTATCTACCTTAATCTAGGTTAATCTTTTAATCTATCCTGGTTAATCTGTTAATTTACTCTAGTTAATTTACCCTGGTTAATCTGGTAATCTAATTTGGTTAACCTTATTCTACTGCTGACTTATTCTTATTAACCATTAGCTGTTATAACTAATGGTTCTATTGTACATTTGATGAAAGCAGAGAGAAAAAAGGCTCTTGACATAAAAAATGTGCTCATCATTGTAAGGTTACATTGTTGCATCTTTTTTTCTCTTCTACAAGTATTAACATGTTTGCTGTTTAACCAACCATCACTTGTTCAATCAGCTAGAGCTCAGTCTTGCAACACATCATTCAGCAGAGTTGCATTTTTCTATTACTTCATTCTCAAAAAAAAGGTTTTTTTTTTAGCTTGTCTTGTTAGTCTTGAAAAAGTTTTGAAATTTTTGTTTCATTTTTAAATTTTTTTATTGTCAAGCAATAAAATTAACAACAAGAAAAAGAACTAAAGTTAAATTTTGCACACAATGTTCTGTAGTTGCACGCAGTGTTTTGTAGTTGGCTCTTGCAATAATTCAATGACACTAGATGGGAGACTATTTTTGTTATTATCTATTGTTTAATGTGCAAATTAAAGGATTAGACATAAAAGTTAATAAAATAGGTCTAAATTGTGGCTTTTTTTCTATCAAAAACTTTTTTTTTTAATTTTTATAAAAGATCTTAAAAATTTTTTTTGTATGTTGAATCTCTTATAACATACCCTATTAAAACCTCTATAATACACCTTATGCAAGAGTAAAAATTTCAGTGACTTGTATTGCTGAAAAAAGTGTTTCAGTGTGTAATTGTTGTTTATTTTGGTGTTGTTTTTGCTCTCTTTCAACCTTTCAACTCCGAAATGCAAACTATGAAAAAAAGAGACCAGATAAAAAGTATAGCAAAGTACTGACTTGATAAATTTCGAACTCAGAGCATCTTGTCTAAAAAGCAAGCGCTCTACAACTACACTACTAATGCATATACTATCATTGTTTGATACCTATCCTAGATACTCTTGATAGGTCTACAACTAAATCCATCTCTAGCAAAAATTCAGCCCAAGCAACAATTCTTTTTAATTTAACAATATTTTTTTAAATTTTTACTCATCAGGAGAGGTTAGGTATTTTAACAATAGTGAAAGCAACTTAGTTAGGTAAAGGAAAACTAAGATTAAAAGTCCATAAATTAAAACCAATTTAATTGTGGGTAGAGATAGGAAGAACTCATAAAGCTCAGGTGTTAATTCTTTTATCACAATAAAAATACTTAGTTTTGATCTGCTATTTAGATTAACTCCAGAAAGAACATCTTATAAATCAATTAGTTTAAACCTTAAGTTTAAACCCTTCCATAATATCATATTTATATGAAAATATGGCATTATAGAAACCTGTCCAAACCTCACAAATGCAGAGGCTTTAAAAAAAATGTTACATGTCTACCATTTTATAATCAGAATCTTATAAAAAGTATGAAACATACACTCTATAAACCTTATTCAGGCATTCAAAGAAGAGAAATCTGGTATTGTCTTTTTGAGTTTATTTTTGAATTACTAAAATAGATTGTTCATTTCAATTGAAGATGCACCAATCACTAAAAGCATTGATAAGTGTTGGTTGCTGTATAAATAATAATTAAATTTTTTTTTCCTCTGTCATTGTTAAATTTAATGTTTTCACTTTGACTTCTTTCTTTATACTGTCCTCCAATAGAACAGATACAATAAATATTGTTGTGTTTTAAAAAGATACCATGATGGACTCATTTTTTGTAAAGTTGCGTTGTTGGTTTTCTTTTTAAAATTAAATCTACAAAATCTGTGGTATCATGTTGAAGATGGTTTTAAATTATTCTAAACACTTTTATTTCAAGAAGAACAAATTATAAAAAGTGATTCATTAGTATTAAGTTCAATTAAAGCATTTCTTTTTACAGACAGATTGCTCTGTCGCACTATCTAAAACTGCTTTGTATATGACAATAATTCTTGTGCACTCTTATTATAAAGGCAAATTTAATGCAGAATTATAAGCTGAACATGTTCTTGATACAATATGTTTAAGAAGGTTTTATTATTGCACTTCTGCAATGTAGTCACTTACCTAAATGTTTTCTATACCTAAAAGATGATATGATGAATAAAAAGAATCATTAAATTAAAGAAAATGAATTTAAATTAAAGATTTGTGAATGTTTATCTAAATCTAAAAGTTATTTTAACTTTTGCTACTTTTAAATGTTCCTCTGATGTGTACACATATTCAAATAAAACTTATGAAATAACAATAGTTTTAGCCTAATCATCATAATAATAACCATCGAAACAATATTAGTGGTAATAATTTTTAAAAATATAATTCATTATTAAAAAATTTTATATAGTTAAAATTTTATATATTAAAATTTTATATAGTAAAATTTTTTATAGTTAAAGTAAATATACCAAAATTTTTTATCAGTACTATAGACATAAGGCTTTTGATAATGTCTGACATGCTGGTCATCTCTATAAGCTCTTTTCATTTAGTGTAAGTGAGAAAATTTTAGAAACTTTTTCTTGTGACTTGTCATTCATCACTTGTGTCTTGTGACTTGTCATTCATCAAAGTTGTATCCTTTTACTATTCCTACTTGCTCAAAGAACGTTTATTTATCTAGTTTTTTTCCATGGACATCAATTCCTTAGATTTCTCCTTTAAAAATTCTAATATAAAGAAAATATATAGCTTTTTTTTATTATTATTATCATTATAGTATTTAAGTTATTTAGGAGGTAAACTAAGTTAAAAGAAGGTCCTCCGAAAGGTCCTAATAGTCTTATCAGTCAGAGCACTATGGAAAAGCATTTAGACAGGAAGTTCATGCCTCTTTTCTTTACCAATATTATTTATCTAACCGTACCTCTTGGTTCTAAGCCAGCATCTAACCACTTTTCCACTTTGCAATCTCACGTCTTTTCCGACTAAGCCTGTTACTTAAGTTATTTTATTTTATTCAGAAAATGAATTGATTACACCAAAGTGGATTTCAAAAGTGGAAAAATTTCTATAAGTAAAAAATTGTTAAAATTTACTCTTATGCTGAAATGTTACTTATTTTCTATTTTGTTTTGCATTTATAAAATCTACTTACATACATGTGTACAGTATTATACTGTCAGTATATTTACGCAATTTGTTTTTTATGTAGTATAATAAAAATTTGACATAAGAAAATTCTGCACTTTTTTGAAAAAGGGCCCCAAAAACCGATTTGGCCTAGGGCCCCAAAGGGTGTAAATCCAGCCCTGACTGCAGCTTTGATATTAAATAAAAACACTGAAATATCACCATTTACTTAAAGATGATTACATAGTTTTGTATTAGTTTTGGAGTTGAATTAACATGCTTGATTGCGGACATTTTAAACAACAGAAACATTTTTAATTTAAAATAAATTAGTTAAAAAAAAAAAAAATAATAATAATTTTTTCTTATTTACAAAAGATGTGTGAAAAATTAAAAACAATAAAGCTTAAGAATCTTGCGTTTTTACAAAATCTTCCGGATTAAAACTTTTGATTTTTCAAAATAAATCAAATTATTTAATTTAAATTTTCAGTTATCATTATGATGAAACGTTTTGAAAATAGTATATAATATCTTTAAAAATGATATGCATTATATAAAATTTAAAATTTAAAAGACCTTTAAAATTGTTTTACTTTGTATTCTAGAAAATTGGAAAAGGTTTAAAAAAAAAATTAAATGTGAAAACGAAAGGATTTAAACCCACGCGAAGCACTTCAACCACTTTGGCATACCATAGTATTATCTTTTAACACTGTTTAATAAGCAGCCGTAGCGCAGTGGTAGCGCACTTGCATCAGAAACATAGGATCTGGTTCACACCCCCACCCCTAGGCAAGTTTTATGATATTGGTTAGGAAGGAGGCGTGAACTTCCAATTAAATGCTCATCCACAATGCTCTGTGATAAGATTGTAAGGACTTCTTGAGACATCTAAATAAAATAAAATAAAAATAATGATAAAATAAACAAAAGACTTGTTAAATTTTATAAAACGGAATATAAATGGTTTATAAAAATTCATATAAATTAAAATTAAGCAAATATTGCCGCAATAAAATTATCAAGTAAAAGTAAATCAGTAACATTTAATATAATTTTTAATAATTTATATAATTTGAAGTTTATGTTAGATATTTGCATAGACTTTTGTTCACACAGAAAAAACTTACGAATCATGATGGATTGTGGTTTAAAAAAAATGCTTAATAGCTTTGTAAAATTAAAGATATTTTTATTTACGCATTTATTACCAAATCAACAAAATGTAACAATTTTTAATAGCTTTTAACTGTATGTCTATATTGAACAACCGTGTCATCTGATTAATCTAAAAAAATTATTTGAATTAAAAAAGGAAAAAATACACCACATGTATTAAGTGGAAATCAATTTATTTATACATAATAACAAAACAAAATATATAAAGAAAAGTATATATTTATAAAAAAAATTTAACTAAATTTGTATTATCAATTACCAATTGGTAGATTAACCAACAACAAAAATGCTAATTATAGCTGCAGTGTATTTTTTTTCCCACCACTCTCTTTCCTCATACTTTACTTTCTACAGGATCAACACTGTATATTAAAAAAAAGTAAAGGGGGGTGGGAGCAGAGCTTTTGTCCTTAATTCAAGCCCAGACCTTATGTGCCTTATGAGATGTGGGCCTTCTATTTGATCTGCAATAAGCTGAAAAAGCATTGTAAGATATCTAAAATGAAAAAAAACTACAAACCTCTTGCTACTTTACCTGTTGCTGATGCTTTTTCTAAAGCGTTGTTGAAAATAGTCAAAATCTGTAAGAAAAGAAATTTATTGCAAAGACAATTAGCTATTACACAAAATAAAAAAAACACAATAGCTGTCAGTGCAAACAAATTTTGCAATTTGATCAGAAAATAAAATTATTCTTACCTTAATTGTGACAACTAATTTCTTTTTGAACTATTACCTAATGATCAACTTAACAAATTTTAAATAATTAAAGTTTACTAACTTAAAACCATGTTTTAAAAGTAGACAAAGTAAACATGATAGTTGGTAGATAGTTGGTAGCGCCAAATTTGAACTAAAGAAATAAAATAACAACTTTGCTATGTGATGCATATTATACCTATTGAGTTCTGAGCTTTCTATCATTTTGATTACAATTCATCTCAGCTTGCCTAGGCTCATCTCTTTCATTTTGAGAACGATTTATCTCAGCTCGCCTAATCATGTTTCTTTCATTTTAAGGAAATCTAATAATTTCACTTCTAAAATTATCAGACATAATTAGGCATCAAAGAAGTGTGTGTAAAAATGATGCCTAAAATAATAAAAGTTAAACTTTTATTTTTAGATTGAACTTTGAGTTTTCTTTCTTAAACTTATCTAAATTACAGTGTAAGCAAATAAAACAGAGCATAATATAATAATCTAATTATATTCTACTCTACTATTAGTCATATTTAAATTAGATGTTTCAAATTAATTGAGCAATGTGTAAAGATAACATTTTTTTTTTTTTTTTTTTTTTTTTTTTTTTTTTTTTTTTATAATTCACCTCCCCAAGGCCGAGAAGGCCACTACAGATGAGGAGGCTATATTTCTATCAAGAACTTGAACTAAAGTTATATATAAATTGATATAATCTTTTTAACTGAGTAACATTATATATTTAAGGTAGTTCTTATTGACAAAATATTATAAGTATTTAATAAAAAATAAATAAAAAAATAGTTTAAAAATTTTTAATGTAAATTAATTAAAATTTTTTATTGTATGTATGTATGTATGTATGTGAGTATGTATATGTATGTATGTATGTATATATATATATATATATATATATATATATATATATATATATATATATATATATATATTATATATATATATATGTATATATATTACAGGCCGTAGCGTTATTTCATTACAGGCCATAGCGTTATTTTATTACAGTCTATAGCATTATTTCATTCCGAAATCGGAGCTTTTCATCTGGAATATAAACCAAAGTTTTTTTTATATCCACAATTTTTAAGTGGTTGATGAATAATACAGCTGAATAGGCTTTATTAGTTGGTAGTTCAAAGTCCCCTATAGTGTTTCATAAGCAAAAAATGACACTTATCAATTCAGCAATATGCATACTGCATTCCATCTCCCTTGGTTTATTAGAAGAAACTGACATCTCACAATATTTTGAGATTGAAAGCATTATTTTGTTAGATTTTAGTACATTTTTCCCATAAGAGTCATTGCTTAAGCATGTTCTCTTGTAAAACTTGTCAATAAAATCTTCAAATGACATTTTTTTCACAGTAAATTTTCCAGGAATTTTTAAAGAACTGTTAATCAGATTAATTACTTGATCAGTTTCATAATATCTCTTTACTTTTTTTAGTTTTCTCCTTATAATTCCAAAATCACGGTCATTAGGCATAAAAGAATGTCCCCTAACAGGAATCACCAAATTTATTTTTTCAAATCTCTTAGTTTCGCAAAGGGCTATCATAAGTCTAAGAAGGGTGTGGTTCTTGTTTTGACCAGCACAGTTGTCACCAAAAAGGTGAAAAGTTTTAACTTCATCTGAAATTTTGTAATAATATTTCAGTAGTATTCATCTGGAAAGCTTTTTAAATACTGTTATAAGTTGTGTCTTCTACAATTAATACAAATAAATCAATAAAAGCTTACCTGCAAACATTAGGTGCTGGTTTCTTGGCTGGTATTATTTTTCTAACCATGTTTACATGTTCTTTTTCTGCCACTTAAGCCTTCTTAATTACATTCCTTTTATATCTGTCTGAATTAACAACTCCTTTATTTCTTCTCTATAAAGGATTGTCATCTTCATCTGAACAACTCATTTTTAACAAAGAAATTTGTTAAAATTGTCACAAGCAAAATGTTATTATTTAATGTTACTAATGTTGACCTCAGAAAGGGGACAAGTCCTGGAAGTGTTTCCTTTCTGCAGTAAACACAAAATGTTATTATTTTAGGTTACTATTGTTTACCGCAGAAAGGGAACAAGTCCCAGATGTGTTTCCTTTCTGCTGTAAATGCAAAATTCAAACTGATGCCATGCCTATAAAAATGATGGCAGGTTTATCCCTTTTAGCAGTAAATGGTGTGTTTACCTATTTAAAACTGATTTATGTTAGAAAGTGAATTTTTGAATTTTGTGGACTTGTTCCCTTTCTGCAGTTAGCAGTTCAAATATTTAATGAAGTATATATCTTTTCAATAAAATTTACTTAAAATTATAAATATTTAAAAAATTATAGATATTAAAAAACTATATCTTTTTAACATTTCTTTTAAACACATTCTTTTAACAATATTTTTTCAACACATTTTATGATTACATTAACTACAAACAGATTTAGTTTTTAATTAAACTTTAATAGCACGGACAACATTCTTGCTCTCAACAAAGCTAAGTCACATTATAGCAAAGTACACCACTTAGCTAGCAAGGTCAACAATCTTGCTGTAAACTAAGCCAGGTCACAACAGTTTGAAACCATGCAAACAACATAATAACCACTTACAAACTATAAACACATAACATTATAACACATCACTAACATAGAAACACTTCATATATAAAAGATATTTACATATTTACAAAATATAAACCCATATAACCTAAACACATTTAAACACATAATAAATAATACATAAATATAACTAAATATATAAGTTAAGAAAAATAAAAATTAGAAACATTTGTAAAATACAACTATATTTGTTTAATGACATACCTCGTAATAAATGTTTAACAACTTTAAAAAAAACTAACGATCAAACGACCTGGTTTTTTATATTATAAAAGCAAACAGATTTTCTTTAATTTCTTTAAAATAAGGTATTAAATGATCTTGTTTTTTAAGGGTTTTGGAGATAAACACTAAATTTATCAAGAGTTTGACCTTTTGAAAAAAGCATCGATTTCTAGAGTCATCATAGTCTTCTAATTTTTAAAAATAAAAAAGAACAGATTAATATACTTTAAATACAATTGATAAAGGACTTGAATCGTGTTAGTATTAAAATGTATGAGTTAAATAAATTACCTGACTTTAAAAGTTATTATACTCATTTAAAAATAAAATAAGGTTTATCCTTTACTACAGAAGTCATCAAATTAAAAAGTTTTCGATCTCATTACTAATTAAGCTGATCAAGCAAAGTTTTTGATCTTATTACTGATTAAGCAGATATCAACAGATTATAAATATTTAAGAATACCTAATTGCGTGGTCAAAAATATAAAGAGAAATATTAAAAGGCCAAGTATGGTAAAAACTCCATGTCAAAGGCACACAAATAGGTAACAGCAGCAGAGTTAAATTGAGTATTAATTGTAAGCGATTCCATTCTATCTGTTAGCAGTAATGACTTCATTCACTGTTTGTACAAAATAAACTGCTTTCTAATAAACTGAATGCGCCATTTAAAAATTACCAAGTGAATAATATTTTATATACTTAATTATATACTTAATGAATATATAATAGACTTATACTAATATAATATATTATTATAAGTATATATATACTTATACAAATATACAAATAACTTATATATTGATGAATATTTTGAGAAATACATTTGTAAAACTAGTGGCGTAACATTTTTTCTTTTGTTGTTTGTGAGCATGCTTCCAAAAGTTGCAATTGAAAGTTATACAGCAAGTATATTTGCTATACGTATTGTTTATTGAAACTATTTTTTTTTTAATTTTAAGTTGCATTTAGCTTTAACTTTTTTAATAAATAGCCTTTAATATAAGCTTAACTGATTCGAAGATACCAGTGAAAATATTTAGTTTTGTATTAACTTATATTTGATAAAATATTTCATATTCCAATGTTTTAATGTTTTTGAATTTTGAATATAATAGTCGTTAATTAATAGAATGTGATCGAACCTGTACGAAATCGAAGCTTTAAGTGAAGTTTTAGTTTGATAAACTTTTTACGCTAGATATTTATAAGGTATTTATAAATATTACGCTAGATATTTATAAATATTACACTAGATATTTAATTTTTTAACATTTAAGTTTGGAATTTTCATTAAAGTGTTGCAAGTTTTGATATTTAATATATGGACTTTAATGCAATTCAAAGTAAAAAGTTCTAGTTAAACAAAGTTTTTTGTCAAATGGACCCTAGAAAAATAAACGAGTTAGCAAATGATTTGACTTAACCATGGTACGATTAAGCGGATAATATGATAAAGTTCAACTGGAATTTAAAAAAAAAAACACACTTGATTTAGCTTTCAAATAAAAGAAATAAATCATTTTTAATTTTTACCGCATAAATTAAAGCTGAAGTAATAATAAATAAAAATAAATCATTTTTAACTTATACCGCATAAATTAAAGCTGAAGTAAGTCTCGAATAAATTATGCGTGATGTACTTTATTATGAATATAACTTCTTTATTTAACAATATCCAAACTCTACTGTTTAAACATATTTTGACTTCAGCACAAAAATTTTACTTAAAATATTTTCTATAAAATCAGCTTATAATTTTCTCCCTCACAAGTTCAGGCGAGCGCAATTTTTTACTCTCTTCAGGCGAGCGCGATTTTTTACTCTCGTAACAAAACTAGAGAGCGCTATTTGTCGCGTCCGGAAAGTAATTTATGGGTGTGTTTCATGTGCGCAGAGCAATCGCTCCCACTTCATCACAAGGTCTGGTATATACTGTATGGGGTTGTCCATAAACTGTCACACTCTAAGAGGAAGGGGGGGGGGGAGGATTAGTGGTTAGTGGTTTTGTGACAACTCATACTAAAGTGTTACTAAAGTATTAAGATGTTGTAACAGGGCGGGTGGAGGAGTAGAAAATTGTGTGACAATTTTTGGACAACCCCTAAATAAAACTAGCTACAAGAAAAAACAACTCAATTTTTTTTATTTCAAAAAAACCAATTTTATTGTCTTGTATTGTCTTTTTATACAATTGCTAAAGATTGTTTGTTGTTTCATTTTTCAAGTTTTTAAAATTCATTAGGCTGTGCCTCTCAATAAGCGACTTTCATCCTGACACCTGGAACCCAGCATGGTCTGTATCAACAATACTGACAGGGCTTTTGAGTTTTATGGTAAAGTAATTTTTTTTCAACTTTTTTAAGCTTTTTATCAGAGGCAGTTCATTTCATATAAAATCAAATTGCAAATTTTATTAAAATCATGTAATGGTTTTTAAATTAAGACAATTATTTCGAAACAAAGTTTTTCTTTTCTAATAATAGTTTTTTTAAAAAAACATTTGTGTTACGATTTAATTTGTAAATAATTTTTTTAAATGTACAAAGATTTATATAAAACTTAAAAACTAAAACATTTAAAATATTCTCAAACTTTTGTACTACTTTGCAAACCACTTTTAAAGTGGTTAGTAAAAGTTTTTAACTACATTTCTCACTAACCACTTTTAAAGGTGTTATTAAAAGTTTTTAACCACATTTCTCACTAACCACTTTTAAAGTGGTTAGTGTTTGCTACATTTTTTAAAGTAATAACCACTTATGGCAATAGCTCCTTTTTAAACCATTTTTGCATAATTGAGCTTATCAATTATTCAACTTTATTCCTGATTTAAATTTCTATCCAATACATTATATTCTAATACATCTCTTTTTAAGTTGACAATTTAATCTTATCTTTGAAGGATAGTCAATGTCAGAACTCAAAGAATAAAACTCTTAAAATGTTTATAATTTTATCTACAAGATCTGACACTAAATACATAAGTATTCAATTTTTTGCAAGCTCACCAGCAAGATCTACATAGTAGATCCTTCTTGTACGCTAAATGCTAAAGGAAATAAGGGTAGTTTAGTTTCAGATCTTGAAAATAAAAATCTAAATAGTTTTGAAGTTTTGTCTTTAAGACTTGGCGCTTGCCAGAAATATCTAGTTTGTTTACAAAATAAATTTGCAATAGAAAATAGGAGTAATAATAATATGAGCACTAAATTAAATATATGAGCATTAAACTTGAATATAATTTAATAAACATATCTTTTAGCTTGAGAAAGCACCTACACTAGGTAGTATCGAAACAACAGACTATCAGGTAAAAAAAGTTTTTTATCATTAACTTATTGATAGGTAATGTTTGTTCAAATGGTGTATGTATATATATATATATATATATATATATATATATATATATATATATATATATATATATATATATATATATATATATATATATATATATATATATATATGTATATTAAAATCACTTCAAACAAGGATGCAAGTAACCACTATTATAATTGGAAGTTACTAGAATAGAAAAGGTGAAGTTTATAAGGCAAAATAACAATTAAGAGACAAAATAAAAAATTGCAAATTATATGAATCAAGAAAGCAGGATGAAGGGAACAAATTCCAAAGAACTGATGTTTGCGGAAAAAAACTAGATGAAAAAGAATTTTTGGAACAATTAGGAATAGTCACAGTAAAAGGATGAGACTTAATTGAATGACAAGTAACACATGAATGAATTTTAGTAGGTGGCACAAGAGACGCTAGCTTTTTAGACCAGTACCCATTATAGTATTTATAGTAAAGATAAAGAGAAGCAACATTCTGGTGATATGGTAATGGTTGGAGGCTGGCTGCAAAAGCTGGTCCAACTATGTTTCCAATTCATTTTTGCACTTTGTCTAAAAGAGAAAGGGCATCATTGGAAGATATGGCAACAGTATTCCATATACAAATGGATTTAAGATTTATAGAGATATAAAATAGAATCCAGAGTAAAAAAGTGCACAATAAAGAGATGCAACTCTAGCAGATACTAATTTTGCAATTGATTTCATATATGGTTTCCAAGAAAGATTGGAAATAAAAGTTAATCTTAGAAGGCAAAGGTTATATGACTTATTGAGTACATTACCATTCATAAATATAAGAAGATCTAGATTATTGCTATAACAATTAGCTGAAAAAATTTTGTTTTATCTGAGTTAAAGTTCACCAGCCACTGAGAGTCCCATGCTGTAGCAGAAGTGAAGTCCTTTTCAAACTCAAATCCCTCTCCCCCTCCCTTCAAGCAATCAGAGAGTGTTGGGTTCTTATATAAGAATAAATGGTAGTATCATCAGCAAACAATGCCACCTAAATGTGAGAATTTCTGAGAGATCGTTAATGTAAATTAAAAAGAGTATAGGGCTAAGGATAGAACCTTTAGGAACCTCTGAAGTTACAGGATGTGAAGAGGAGTGCTGTATATATATATATATATATATATATATATATATATATATATATATATATATATATATATATATATATATATATATATATATATATATATATATATATATATATATTGACAAATATAGGGTAACATGCTTTATGGATGACCCATAATAGCATTTACAAACGATTTGTTTTACTAAAACAAAAACAAAAAAAATTCTAACTGATTTTTTTTATATTAGGAGAATAGCAAATTAATCTTTATTTTTTAATTTCTAATTACAAATATTTATATAATTCTTATTTTTATTTATTTATGTGTATTTATGTCAAATAAAATAAGAATTCGTAAACAAATAAAAAAACAATAATATAAATAATTTTAATTAACATTAAAAAAATAAATGATTTTTTTCTAAATTCTCCTGATATAAAAAGTTCCAGTAAGAACCTTGTCAACGAAATAATAATTACTTAATGACGTAGTTCATTTTGTTAACGAAAAAGCGCCAGAACTTAAGTAAATGTTTTTAGTTTTAACTTACATTGCACAAATTTAAAATAAAAATGTGCTCTAACTAAGCATCGTTATTCAAAACTTTAAATGCAAAATTTTAACATTTCTTTTGCATATGTTATTAAAAAACTTTAGTTTTTTAACTAAATTTTATAAAAAACAAAACTTTATCATGTTTTTGCAAAATTGCAAAAGTTCATTTGTTATTTTCTTAAAATATATGTATATTTTATAAAGTATAAAATCTGACCAACAACAATTTGAACATGTTAGCTTCATTTTCACGCTAAATTATTTCCGAATATGCAAATAAATTCATGGTTAGAATAACATTTTACAATGATACCTTTTTTTTATCATATGACAATGAGAAAAACCCTAACGTTCAGAGGCATAAAAATGACTTAAATAAGTTAATTTTAGTATCAAAGATATATTTTAGATAAACTCTCATGTGTCTACATCAATATTCATTTGCTAAAAGTTGACAAAAAAGAGAATAAAATTTGACTACTTTTTCATTTTTCGCTGTAAAATTGCCCATATATATATACACACACACAGAGATATATATAGATAGATAGGTATCACACTGTTTTAAATATCTTGGAGCTGCATCTTGGAGTTGGATACTTAGTACAGAAACATTTCCTAAAGTATAATTTAGACAATGGAAAGATTGTCTTTTTGGGTTAATTCTGGGTAAAAGTAAAATAAAAATCAAGTTTTTCATCAACCAATCATCTTTTCACTAAAAGTTTCAAGTTTTCTTTAAACTTTTAGTGGTACCTACTAATGAAACACAAAAATATACAAATGTTGAGCTCCAAACTCCAACTGATTTAAAAGTTAAGATGTTTTGAAATTGAAACAATGTCCTATTTTATATTATGTATTTCTGTTATATATTTGCATACATCTGTCATAATGGATTTTGTAGTGGTAATTTAGTTTTTAATGAAAGTAACTGACAGAAAATTGATACACACTCAAAAAAAGCAGTTAAATATTTTCGAATGTGTGTCAATTTTGATTTTGTTGAATCTAAAAATGTAAAGAAAGTAATCCAAATAAAAAGAAAAAGAAAATAGCTCAATAACCCGGTTAAAAATTTTTGTTTGTCATGTTTCAATTTCAAAATTGTCAAAAAAAATATTCTGTTTTGTTATCATGTGTTGCACTTTCATTAATTCCAGAGTTCTCTAAAATATAACAAAGTTTAAAAGTTTAATGCATTAAATGCTGCCAATGCAAAATGTTGCAGAATACTATAGGTTAAAAAAAAGTTTTGGGTTTGTTAAAATGTTGCTTGGTTGTCTAAATATGATTTTGTGATGTCAGTTGTGATGCATAATTATCATAATTATGATAATTATGATGTCAGTTATAATGCATAAAGCCTAGAAATTATTTCAATTTTAGTTTAAAATAATTACTGAGTCTCAAAAATTCAGTTTCTCAGTCATGGCACTCAGTTAACAGTGCTCCATTGGAATTATGCTAGAAAGTGATGCCATCTGACAATATATACTCTGTTGCTTGTAATTGAATCTTTAAAAGATATTTTAGAATATGAAAGAGTATTATTAATGCAGAGAACTAATCTTGCAATAATTAATGTCAATTTAACAACTTTTCTCCATAAACATGTTTATCTGAAGCATTATGACTAAATTAACACCAAGATGCAATCCATTTATGCTGTCAACAAAATCATTGCTCAAAAGTACTTTGTGCTAACTTAAAGTTTTCCCTTTAAAAATTCATTTATGCAAAGTCTTGAACATGACTTGAATTATAAGAAAAAAAAAGCATGTTAAAAAGCAGTTATTAAGAAACTAGTAACTGCTCTGTTTGTCATTAGAGCAGTTACTAGTTTCTTAATAACTGCTCTGTTTGGTGCAGCAAGTATCAAACAGAGCAGTTTAATCTTGCTGCACCAAACATCATTTAAGTTCAAAAAGAGATTCAAACCAAAGCTGGTGATCTAGACTTCCTTGTTAAATGCGTGAAAGAAAAACTAGGCTTTCTAACATAAGAAAAGATATAGTTATCATTGGAGCATAAAGAAGTTTCCTTTATCCAGTTGTCATTTATTACAACAAAACAAAAGTTCAGATGATTTAAACCATGATGCAGGATTTATTAATGAAGCTATGCATCAAAACATCAAAACTAATCATACGTGCAAACAATAAAAAAAAATTTCCAAAAATTTTGATTTTTTTTAAAAATTTTAGTTTGCTGAGTACTAAAATAATAGCGAAATTATCCCCCTCCAATTTTTTAAATTTTGATATACAAAATTTAAAAAAATTCTTTTTAATCTTGTTTTTATGTTGCTACTTACAATTTTATGTGGCATGTTATATTATTTTGGTATTGCAACTTACAATGTTATGTTGAATGTTATATTGTTTTGGTGTTGCAAGTCACAATGCTATGTTGCATTGTTTTGGTGCTGCAACTCACAATCTTATCTTGCATGTTATATTGTTTCGGTGCTTGTAGTTACGGTGCTCTATGCAATTATGGCTAACTGTGGTTGTTCTTTCCTAACAGTTTTTTTTATATGTGTGATGAATTTTTAATTAAAAAATATAAAAGGAACATTACAGAGTTAAAAAAGTGTACTTGACAAACTTTGCAATGAAAACTTGGTGATAAAGAAAAATCTCAGTCTTTGCACAAGATATATTATCTTTTTCCGAATATATCCGGAATTCTGGATATTTCTTTTAACTTTTAGTTTTTCCGGATTTCCAAAAACTTTTCCGTAAATACAAATTTAAATATATTTTTGCAATATATGTTTTAAAAAATAAGAAAAATTTCTTTAAAGTGAGAAAGTCATCAGTTCAAAGCTAAATTTAGACAAATATGAAAGAAGTAAATTCAAAATAAAATCTGCTAAAAAAAGATATGACCTGGATGATCTCTTCGAAGATCTTATTGAATGGTCAATAAAGAGAGTAAAAATCTTTTAGATTACCCATTCTATAAAGTGTACAAAAAAATCATTCAGATAATTATTATTTTTGTAGCCATTGATGTTACTGAATGTAACTCCAAAAATTGTATTCTAATTGACTATCTTGACCTTCCTTCAGCCATTCAACTAATCAGACATGGTCAAGAACTTTTTTTCCTGTACCACAGGCTATTAATGAAATTTTATGTGTTCAGTCTAGTGAAATTGAATATGATGAAGATGAACCAGACTTTCTATAATTTCAGAAAATTCAAAACTTCAGTTATTTACACATGATGAGTTAAATCTAATAAGAAATTTGAGAACTAACTAAAGAATTTATAAGAGATTTGGGTACTAACTAAAGATTTAATAAGATATTTATATTTAACTAAAGAAAAAGTTTGAATTGCTTGGCTTTAGACTAAAGAAAAAATATCTTTTAACACCTGAAACAACTATTTATCAATATAAAATTAGAGATCAGTAGTTTAATAAGTTTTTTAATGAAGACTATAATTCGCTGCATTCAATATCATGATGTTGGTGGCCTAATTAATGAATTTACACTCATAAAAAACAAATGGAGAAAACTGGAAAGGAAAAAAGAAAAAAAAAAAAGCTCCTCAAATTTGCAAAAGGGCCCCTAAACTTCCAAATGGGCCCCCTAAATTTGCTACCCCCCTCCTTTTTGGGGGTGTGGGTGAGCCTAGCCACAGTTCTTACTTAACAACTTAGTTTTAATTCAGGGCCCCGAGCCAGCTTGAAGCGGCCCTGTATGAATGTATTTATGAAAATCAAAAGCATTGATTAATCAAAAGAAAAAAAAATAATGAAATACATAACCGATAGTTTAATTAGGTATAAATTTTTATTTTATTTTTTTATTTTGTATTTATTAAGGTGCTCCCTAAAGTCCTTACGGTCTTATCACAGAGCACCGCGGAAATAAATAATGCTAACATACTATGAGCTAGATAAAACTTTGAGAGAGTAAACAAAAATCTAGGTGATAATTATATTACATATTTTTACATTAGGAGATTTACCAGTAGCAGGGTGATCATGATGATCTTAATCCTTACATGACCTGATGATTACTGAACATACAACTGGAACAAATAGCTGCAACATTTCACTGGAACAAATTAATGGAACCTATTACTAGAACAATAAATAATGTAATACATTACTAAAAAATATTACTAGAGCAAATTACTTTTAAAAACTATTTGTATTAATATGATGATATAAATAGCTTTTAAAATGCAGCTTTTTTTTTTAGCAATATATTCAATGTTCCAGTGAATATTTTACAGATAAAAATAACTACATCATACTACAGGTACACATTATTAGAACATATTACTGGAAAAAATAACTGCAACATATTACTGAAACAAATAACTGTAACATATTACTGCAACATATTACTGAAAAAAATTTCCAGAATATATTACTAGAACTAACTTATGCAACATATTACTGGAACAAATAACTGCAACATGTCACTGCTCTATGTACTATATTGCTTCACAAATATTATATCTATGTAAAGCGGTATGATACATACATATACACATTTCATATGGTTTGCAGTAGTCTGTGGCTCAGTAGTCTGGGTTTTAAGTTAGTCAACTTTTATTTATTTTTATTCATTTCAACTTTTATTCATTTTTTATTTTACATTTAAAAAATGAGTTTTTTATTTAGAAAAAACAGTATGCAATGAATAGTCTTGATTTCAATATAAAGGATGAACTTTTCTGCGAACTTTTTCCTGATATCACAAATGTAAGCTATATTAGTATTCTTTAAGAACTTATATAAAAACATGAAAAATTTGAAAGTAGTTTTTATAGCAATCTTTTATTCTAGGTGTTAGCAATTTAGCTAATTCCTGGAACTACGGATAGCAGTGACATATTCTCCCCCACCTTACTCTCCCTCTCTCTTTCTCTCTCTCTTTTCTCTCTCTCTCTCTCTCTCTCTTTATATATATATATATATATATATATATATATATATATATATATATATATATATATATATATATATATATATGTATATATACAGGGCTTGTGATGAAGCGAGCGCGATCGCGCTCCGCTCTTAAATCGCGCCCGTAAACGGTATTTTCAAACATTCTAGGCGCGATAAACAACGCTCGTTCAGCTTATAACGAGCGTATAAATAACGCTCGTCCAATTGTTCAAGATTATTTTTTTATTTTCATAAAATATTTAAAAAAGATTTTTATTAAAGATGTTCTGTTATCAAACAACTGATATAAAATATAAAAAGCACAACGTCCCTCTCTTTTGCACTAACATAAGGAATGAGCAGTTTAAAGTCGTTATCGTCACTAATTTCAATAATGGAATGTGCACGTGGAAACACAATGTGAATACAAAAATGCGCAAATAAAATAAGAATAAAAAATTAGAAAACCATTATAAGAAAATTAAAACTGCGGAGTATTTTTAATCTCGTGAAAATATCAAGTAAAATTTATTTGATTTATTATTTGTAATATTCCACACATCGTTTATAATAAAAATAAATATTAATAATAGAGTAATTTTTAAAATTAGTTTTTGTTCATAGTATAGATTTTTTATTAACTATTATTTATTTTAACTCAAATTTAAAACGATTTTGTTGTTTAGAATGTTCGCAATTAAGGACATTCGAAAAGAAAACTAAGTAATGACGTCAATATTTATTAAATAAAAAGTTATTATTCTTATTTATTATTATTTCAAATTATTCTTGCGTGTTATAGTTTTAAGATAAAAAACGTAATTTAAAAAAAGAAGTTTTAGAAAAAAATTTAATAATTAATTTGAATAAAAAATATCAAGAAATATAAAAACCATTAACCGTTAATTAAGTTTACAGAGTAACATTTTAAAATACATATGTCAAAACAACGAAGCAAAACTAAGTCACTAAATTATACTTCAATACTAAATCAATAAGAAGTTGCGTTTTTGTTTGATATTATTTTTTTATAACATAAGTAGTTAAAAATAAAATCGCGATCTGACAATATGCAAGAAGTTTGGTAGTATAAAAATCTCTTTCGTTAAAGTATTTTCATAACTGTGATACTAATTCAAACATTTTTTGACAAAAGAATTATGCATCAAATAAAAAAAGATATAAAAAAGAAAAAGCTTTTTATGAGTATCGCCTTAGCAATTTTCATGTTCGCGCTTGCTGATGTTATCTCGAGCGCACATAATCACACTCAATGAAAACATATTCTAATTTTACGAGCGCGATATAACACGCTTGACGATTTTCTTCATCACAAGCCCTGTATATATATATATATATATATATATATATATATATATATATATATATATATATATATATATATATATATATATATATATACATACAGGGGTTAAAGTAGGGGGAACGCACAGTAAGCCAGGTGGTGGAAAAAAGTATAAAAAAATATTCTTAAAAATGACATTGTTATATACCATTTTATAGCTTAAACATCTGGCTTTTATAAAATGTATATATTTCTGTATAACTATCATGTCGTTTGCATTTTAAGCTATTTATAAAAAAGGTAATTTTTTTTTCAAATTTTTTTTTTCAATTTAATAATATTTTTTGTGTTACTAATAAGCATAAAATTGTTATTAATTTTTAAAACTTCATTTTTTTATTGCATAATTAAATAAAACTAAGTGTTATCTATTAAATGAGCTGTTGCAAAATTATTTTACACGTAAGCTATATCAAGTAAATTGATTTCTAATGATGGCGTAGTTAAAGTCCTTTTTTTAGTGAAAATTTCACTTAAATAATGAAATACTTTTGCGGTCCAAGGTGTTCCAGAATTTTGAGACTTGAAATATCTTGCCCAATATGTATATTATCGATTTATATTTTACCTATTGTCGACGGATGTCAGCTGCATCTCTATACAGGATATTTACGTTTCATCTTTGGGGCAGGGGGGCCAACATTCTGGCTTTTTTTTTGTTTTCCCAGGCTCCAATCATTGCGATCTTTTAGCAAAGCATCTTTTTTATCACATTAAAATGAACATATAAATATTTGAAGCTTGTTTCATGTCTGGTTGTCCCAATGTCTCATGAATATGTTGAATATATTTTTTGTATTTGTAGGCTGAAAATGAAATATTTTAATATCTATGCATTTATTATGCATAAGTCTAATAATCTACAAATATCTGACTCTGGTATTGTGGACAAACTTATTGATGCTATGAATTTGGATTGCAACAAGCAGCAATTAGAAACTGTTATGTTATCCTGCAGATATATCTGTCTCAGAATTTTCAGCTGAAATAAAACTGCAAGCTTTGGTGTATCATACAGCAAATAGAATATGCAAGGCACACTATGATGTTCTTAGCACTGAAGGCACTCCATATAGACTTTCTCTGATATACAAAATAGGCTGTAATGGTGCCACAGGACAGTCCATATATAAACAAATGTCGCAAGAAACAAGAAATTTTAACAACAAGCAGGCACTTTTTATTACATGCCAAGTGCCTTTTGACTTGTGTGGCATTAAAACAAATAGTTATGGTCAATCATACTAGAATCATTAAATTAATTTGCATACGAAGTTTAGAAACATTTGGCTACAAATAACCCTTTGTAACTAAGCATAAATACGTATTGCTATGCGATTAGGGTTGCCATGGCAACCACAAAAAAAGATCATGCTCATTCAAATTATGATCATCTAATTACTTTATATACCAAATTTTGAGGCCTATGGATGAAAGGAAAAAAAGTTATGACTTTTTTCGAAAAATATGGGATTCTGGCCAACTGTGGAATGTAAGGGAACGCTGTTTCTTCTTAGCCAACAAATCAAGAAATTGCTTCGCTTTGCTCAATATTTGTTTGCAATCCTTCCACCTCGTTTTTGAATTGTTGTTGTTTTTTTTTAGTTGTTGGTCGCAGGGTTTTTTTTGTAAGCAAAGTTTGTTATTCAAATGCAGACTTGCTATTTTAATTTTTAACATTCTTTTGTTATGCAGAAATATTAAAAAAAAAATTGTATTGCTCAAGGACATATAGAAAAGAATGAAAAATCTTTATCTGGTATTTAACTAAAATTAAAGCATAAATAAATTAAAATATTGCAAATATCTTGATATCTTATTTAGTTATATATATAATTTCATAAGTTATGTACATGCTTTTGAATTAAATATTTAAACAAATAAATAAAGTTTGTTTTTTATAAGTTTACTTGATAGTATTTTTATTGAAATAAAAAAAATCATAGAAAAATAATAGAAAAAATATGAACCAATTAGACCACCAAAGTTATTCCACACCATTACTTCATTCTTTGAGTTGGGCACAGGTTTTTGAACAGGTTCTTGAAAGTTTTTAAATTTTGCAAATAAAAAACAATTTGAATTCTCTCTTCAATAAATTTTTAAAAATGCGTTATATTTATGTATATATATATATATCGCAAGTGTAAAAAAATGAAAATTTGGTAAGACTAGTCCCGACAGAAAATCAAATTTTAAATTTTGCATAAAAACATTAATATATATATACATATATATATATATATACATATATATATATATATTTACATATATACATACATACATATATACATACATACATATATATATATATATATATATATATATATATATATATATATATATATATATATATATATATATATATATATATATATATATATAATGGAAAAAGGTATGCCAAGCAAAAAAAACAATAATTGAATTTTTGAAATTTGAAAAAAGATATATTTCTTTTAAATAAATATATAAATAATAAAAAAGCACTAGAGGCCTTTCACTATTTTCATCAGTAGTACTATGTTTAATGCTTTATCAAATTTTTTTATATTACTGTAGAAAGTTAGATAATGGAAAAATTAAATTGCTATATTGTAACTATGAGTTACCATTGTAACATTTTTTAAAAAAAGGAAGTCTCAATTAAATGTGTCATGTTTTTGTTTATGTAAATGACTTTCATATGACAACAAATTTTTTTCACTTTTTAATTGAAGGAAAACAAAGAGTTGGAAAAAAGGTTCTATAGTTTTGTTGTGCAATCTCTGGCATTCAAATACATGATTGTCAAATTGGTCTGTAGAATTTCCTGTTCTGCAACTGGAAATATGACCATTAGTACGGTTTCTTAAATTATTTGTTTTTCCAGTGTAAGTAGATAAACCATTACATGATAAACACTTTAAATAATAAATAACATTTTTGCTATTACAAGTAATGCGACTTTTAATATTCCAAATAGTTCCATTAGACGTCTCAAACTTATCAACTTCTTGTAAATATAATTGGCAAATTTTACAACGAATATCTTTACATTTGAATAAACCCATTTTTTTGATAGATGAAATAGAATGAAATTTTGAAGAAGTTAGTTGTCTAAGTAAATTTGGTGGTTGTTTGTAGGCTATTACTGGATGTATATTTGAAAAAACCTCCTTTACCCTTGCATTAGTAGATAGACTAAGTAAAAGGTTAGTTTCTGTTAAAATAGGCTGGCAGTTTAAATTGCTATAAAATGTATTTACCAGAGGAAAAACTTCTTTGGATTTTTTTAAAGGTGCTGGTCCTTGTAATTTGGCATTATGAAATGCTTTTTCTATAATATTATCTGGGTAAAGACATTCTTTTAGCCATAATTTTAGTTCCGTTAAACGTAGTTTTTCTGTAGCATAATCCGAGGTAAAAACAATTATTCTTTTAGCAAGATTATATGGTATATTCTTTTTTATGTGGAAAGGATGAAAACTATTGTATTTTAAATAGTCGTGGGTATTTGTTTCTTTGTAAAATATATCTGTTTTGATATGTTTATTGTTTTTAAGAATAACCGATACATCTAAAAAATTAATGACATTGTAGATATTTCCGTTTTTATTGTATTGTGTACCTAAATCAATCGTAAAATTAATTGAATTATGTAGTTCTTCTAGAGAACTTTTAAACTTGGCGATGTCTAGATTTTTTGGCCGTATGTTAAAACCATCATCAACATATCTAAAATAAAACTGTTCAATATTTTTAACTTCTTCTTTGAAAAGTATTTTGGTAAGATTTTCGATTTTGGTAAGATCACAAGCCCTGTAATATATAAAAATGCATATATATTATATATATATATGTATATATATATATATATATATATATATATATATATATTTTATAACAGAAACTTCATATTTTTTACAACTATAAATTTAATGCTAAAATAAGTTAAATGCAATCAATGCTAAAATGCTAAAATAAGTTAAATGCAATCATCAGGTAAAAAATGATAAATCATATTTTATACCTGATGATTGCATTTAGCATTATATGTAGTTTTATTTATAAAATAAATAGTATATAAACGCAGCTCTGTTTTACCTTTTATTTTTAATTTATTTTAATTCATCGAGGTATATGCAAGCACAAATACGCATCTATATATATATATATATATATATATATATATATATATATATATATATATATATATATATATATATATATATATGTATATATATATATATATATGTATATATATATATATGTATATATATATATATATATATATATATATATATGTTTATATATATATGTATACATATATATATATATATATATATATATATATATATATATACATATATATTTATATGTATATATATATATATATATATATATATATATATATATATATATATATATATATATATATATATATATATGTATATATATATATAAATATATATATATTATATATATATATAAATATATATATATATTATATATATATACAAATATATAAATATATATATATATATACATATAAATATATGTATATATATATACAAATATATATATATACATATATATATATAAATATATACATATACATATACATATATATATTATATATATATATATATATATATATATATATATATATATATATATATATATATATATATATAATATATATATATATATATATATATATATATATATATAGTATATATATATATTTTTATATATTATATAAATATATATATATATATATATATATATATATAATATATATATATACATATATATATATAATATATATGCATTTTTATATATTACAGGGCTTGTGATGAAGAAAATCGTCAAGCGTGTTATAATGCGCTCGTAAAATTAGAATATGTTTTCATCGAGTGTGATTATGTGCGCTCGAGATAACGTCGGCGAGCGCGATCATGAAAATTTATTTATTATATTTTTTTATAATTTATTTTATTAATTTATTTTTATATCTTTTTTTATTTGTTACATAATTCTTTCGTCAAAAAATGTTTGAATTAGTATCACACTCATGAAACTACTTCAACGAAATAGATTTTTATACTTCAAAACTTCTTGTATATTGTCAGATCGCGATTTTATTTTTAACTATTTATATTATAAAGAAATAATATCTAACAAAAATGCAACTTCTTATTGATTTAGTACTGAAGTATAATTTAGTGACTTAGTTTTGCTTCGTTGTTTTGATATATGTATTTTAAAATGTTACGCTGTAAACTTAATTAACAGTTAATGGTTTTTATATTTCTTGATATTTTTTATTCAAATTAATTATTTAATTTTTTTCTAAAATTTCTTTTTTAAATTATATTTTTTTTAATCTTAAAAAAGTAACACAAGAATAACTTGAAATAATAATAAATAAGAATAATAACTTTCCATTTAATAAATGTTGACATCATTACTTTGTTTCCTATTGGAATGTGATTGCGAACATTCTAATTTGAGTTAAAATAAATAATAGTTAATAAAAAACCTATACTATGAACAAAAACTAATTTTAAAAATTACTCTATTATTAATATTTATTTTTATTATAAATGATGTGTCGAATATTAAAAACAATAAATCAAATAAATCTTTCTTGATATTTTCACAAGATTAAAAATACTCTGCAGCTTCAATTTTCTTATAATGGTTTTCTAATTTTCTATTCTTATTTTATTTGTGCATTTTTGTATTCACATTGTGTTTCCACGTGCACATTCCATTATTGAAATTAGTGACTATTAACGACTTCAAACTGCTCATTCATTACGTTAGTGCAAAAGAGAATGACGTAGTGCTTTTTATATTTTATATTAGTGCTTTGATAATAGAATATCTTTAATAAAAAATCTTTTTTAAATATTTTATGAAAATAAAAAAATAATCCCGAACTATTGGACTAGCGTTATTTTATACGCTCATTATAAGCTGAACGAGCGTTGTTTATTGCGCCTAGAACGTTTGAAAATACCGTTTATGGGCGCGTTTTACGAACAGAGCGCGATCGCGCTCGCTTCATCACAAGCCCTGATATTATATAAAAATATATATATAAATATATATATATACATATATATAAATATATATATACATATATATACATATATATATATACATATATATATATACATATATATATATACATATAAATATATATATATATATATATATATATATATATATATATATATATATATATATATATATATATATATATATATATACAGTTACAGACTTAATTTTAGACTCAGACTTCAATTTTAACAAAAAACTTAATTCCATAACCATATATTTAAAAATGATAATAAAAATAATGATTTATTACAGCCTACTAATACTTGCATGAATGTCCTTTCGATTTTATTACTTTTTTAATGCGCTGCGGCATTGAATTCACCAAATTTTTGCAGGTGTCAGTTGAAAATGAGCACCAGATAACTTTAATTTTTTCAATTAAAGCTGGGATGGTGGAAGGCTTTTCTTCGGCAACTTGGCGTTTAATTCAAACCCATAGGTTTTTGATCGGGTTTAGATCTGGCGAATTTGAAGGCCAGTCCAATAATTCAATTCTTTTTGATATAAACCAGTTTTTTAGTTTGCTTTGAGATGTGGCAGGGGGCTGAGTCCTGCTGGAACAGGATGCAATTGTGAATCGCCATGAATCGTTCCAAACTGTCATTCAAAATATTAATGTACGCTGTTGAATTTAAAGTTTCTCCTTGATTTATAAATCGAATGGAACCACGGCCATGTGCCGAGAAGCACACCATCACATGAGCAGGGTGCTTAACAGTTGGAACTGTAAACCTTGGGTCAGTTGCTGATGAATGTTTAGGATGTCAAACCCATTGTTTATAGCTTGCCATCAAATGAAAATTACTCTCGTCATTAAACATTTGACAAATTACTCTCGTCACTAAACATTTGACTTTTGCCCAATTTTCTGATGTCCAATGAGAGTACTTCTTACAAAACAATATTCTCTTCTTCCGTTGGATATCAGAAAAGGCTTCTTTAAAGGCCTTGATGCCCACATAAAAAGTCTGTTGCATAAAATACGTTGAATATGACGAGTGGAAACATTCAAATTTAAATTCCTTTTGATAGCTGAAGATGTAATACTTCGTGTTTTCATTACTTCTCGTCGAATTAAACGTTCTTTCTGCGTTGAAATAAGCCTTGGTCTAAAAGGATGATGTTTAGGTTTGATTGAACCAGAAGAACTAAACTGCCTTACAACATGCGATGCTGAAGATTGTGATATTCCCAACCTGGATGCAATGTCCCTTGTGTTATAATTTTCCTCAAATAATAAAATAACTTGAGATCTAATCGATTAATGTTTTCTTCTTCCCTATTATGGTGTTTTAAAATGACTGAAATAAAACAAGTTAAAAAATTAGCCAGCTACACAAATTCACAACTTCTTAATAAATAATTGACAACAATAATCGTTTCCTTATTTATACATAACTAACATTTTTACTGGAATTCCACATCCGTCAGATGCTATATATGTATATATATGTATATAAGGGTGGTCCAGAATTACATAGTAAAAATTAAAAGTGTTCCTAACCACTCTCCACAAGGCTAACTTTGTTCTACTATTTATAAGGAATAACCATGCAAAAAATTGGATTAATTTGAGCAATTTTAGGGGTCAATAGGATATCAACATTTTGGGCAAGCACCTAATTTTATGGCATGTTTGCAGCAGAAATCACATTGTTGAGTGTTTATGCATAATTTTTAGTTTTGTTTTTCTGAACAGCCCTTCTGGGACACCATATAAAGTAATTGTTCTAGTTCTTTGTGCAATTTGTAAACAGCAGACATCTTGCCATCAGCAAATAATTTTTAAAAATTGAAATTTTTTCAAATATATAGTATTTTTGAATTTTTATTCTGACTATAGAAGAAAAGCTTAAAAGGTTAATAATTTGCATCAGCTTCTTTATGCACATATTAAATAATTACAGTTAATTAGTAAGCATGAATAGTTAATTAATAATCTATTGTTTATTAAATGGATTAGTGTAATATTATCAATTTATCAGTCACATTTAGAGGCCTTAAAACAATTGTTGTTGTTTTAAAATAAAATAAACATTGAACATTTGAACATAACATTCATGAAGAGTATGAGAATATTTACTATTTAGTATTTTTTTATATCTACATGCAAGTACTTAATTACATAATGGCAGCTGCAACAAGAAGTTCTGCTGAAGTTTGGCTTGTCAGCAAGGCCACCAACCAATTCTCTTCAGCAAGATTAGCTACGAGCGGTGATGCCATCTGCTGCCTCCTCTTTTACCACCTCGAAGAATATCTCACTGTGAAGGACAGTATTAATCACACAATTAAACATATCAATATGATTTGGTGCAAAGCAAGAATTCTGACTTTGAGGATTGATTCTAGTGAAAGAAAACTGAAGAAGTTGTATGGTGAATATCAACTGTTGAAGGTGAATAGGGTGAAAGCATATGAAAGCTGCAGATTTAAAGAGCAAATGTTCAAAGACGACCTGATGGAACTTTTTGACTCGGTCACAAAGATTGCTTTGGACATCATGATGAACAATGAAGACAGACAATTCCTAACGATGCAGAGAGAAGATGTCACCAGTTCAAGCATGGCTGGAGTGGATCGCAATCTTGCAGAGAAAGAGGCAAAGAAGAGAGCTCGTATAGAAGCTAATGAAAAATCGAAGGCTGAAAGAGACAGAAACATTGCAGCAAACAGAAACATCTGGTCCTGCTTTGGATATCAGTTCTTCTTCTAAGTCTGAAGACGAGGATGATGTCAACGATGAAGACTTCAGAGTTCCATCACTATTTGCTGAAACTCCTTGCTCAAAGCCTAAACAACTGAAAAGTGTGATAGCTACTCCAGCTGTTGAGGCTTAAGATAGAGTAAATCTTCCTGATCGTGGAGCTATGTATGTTGTTACATCAGTAGCAAAAGCTTTATGCCATCCTCTTGACGACCTAACACTGTCTAGGAGCACCATCAGAAGGTCACGGATGGCTACCTGAAAAAAAGTAGCTGAAGCAAAGAAGAGTTCTTTTTCAACTGAATTTCCTCTTCTTCTCTATTGGGATGGGAAACTGCTTCCGGAAATAGCTGGTGCAAAAGAAACAGGGTTAGCATTAAAAAACCCACCCAAAAAAACCCAGTTAAAAAAACCCAAAAAAACCCGGGTTTTTTTGGGTTTTTTTAAAATAATATTTTATTTAAAGGATTCTCTTTGCTTGGTTTTTTTCTGTGATTTATTTATTTCAGAAAACATTTAAACATAATTATGACTGATTAAAAGGTAATTATTATTGAAAAGAGGATATGGATATGATCAGAATACAGTATTTAATAAGAATCAAAATTTTTAAAAGACATGATTATTTTGAAATATTTCTGAAAAAATAGTTTTAGTATTTTTTACAATATACTTTCAGTGATCTCAGTGGCTTTCATCAACCATATCAAAGTCAGGCCTGTGTTCTATCTTACAAATTACTCAAGAAACTTTTATTCAAACAGTATTATTATTTGTGTAGCATTAAGTATATTTAACTTGCATATTTCGATGCAATGTGTATTTTTCAGAAAAAAATCTTTATAAGAATGCCATTTGGAAGTGGAAGGAAGAAAGAATGGGAGTGGAAAGAAGAAAGGATGGGAGTGGAAGGAGGTCAGTGAGATAGAAGGGGACAAAAATAGTGTTCAGTGTGACCATTGTTCAGAGAAGATTAGTGGAAAAATTGAAAGAGTTCGTATTCATTTGGAGAAGTGTAAAGAGAGAAAGAAGGACACTGATGAACAAGAACCAAGACCTCGAAGCTCAATGAGCAATATTAGCCTCTTGTCAAATGAGTCAGATACTTCAATTTCCGAAGGATCTATTATGTCCAGCTTCACACCAGCAAAAAGGTTTAAAAGTAGTAACTTAAATAACTTTGTAGTTAGAACATCAAATGATCAGAAAGATGCCATAGACAAGGAAGTTGCCCGGTTTTTTTTCAGCTCTAACATGTCTTTTAATTCAGTGGAGAATTGTGAGTTTCAGAAACTTTGCTCTCTTCTTCGTCCTGGGTATATCCCACCAAGCCGAAAGAAACTGGGTGGAGATCTATTAAATGAAGTCTATGATGATCTGTCAGCTGGTATAAAGAACGAACTGGAAACCAAAGACACGTTGGTAATTTGTCAAGATGGATGGTCTAGTATTCAGAATGACCCAGTAATTGCTCACTCATTTTATGATGGAAAAAAGAGTTATCTGTACAACATAGTTGACTCGAGATCAGAAAAAAAAACTGCAGAATACTGCTTCAAAATCATCAATGAAGCTATAGTTAGCATAAAAAATGATTTTAATAAGTTTGTATTTGCTGTCTGCACTGACTCTGAAGCTAAAATGAAGAAAATGAAAGAGCTGATCGAACAAGAGTATCCGGATATGTTAACATATGGCTGTAATGCACACTATATGAATTTGCTACAGAAAGACATTTGCAATTCTTTTTCAACAATTCTAAAACAGGTTGTGGAAGTTCAAAAATATTTTAAAAATGTGCATATGGCCCATGGTTTGTTAAAGGAAAAAGGTGGATGTATGCCTCAGCTGCCAAATGAAACACGCTGGAACTCTCAAGTTGCCTGCATTGAAACATACCAGAAAAATTATAACTTCTACGTGGAGATCTATGGAGAGAAGATGGAAGATTTTCCAGCCAATATTGGAAGAATAATTGAGAATATAGCCATCAAACCTGAGGCAAGTTATCTTCTTAGTCAAATGAAAAAATTGGGGATTGCCTTAGACAAGATGCAGAGTGATTCTTGTCATCTCTCTGACGCAGTTCATATCTGATATTCATTGATAAAGGATGAAGAGCTATCCATATACTATGATGCAATAAAGAAAAGATTTCAAGATGCTGTACAACCCTTTCATATTTTGGCCTATATAACTGACCATCGCTATGTAGATGATTACAAAAGCTTCATTGATAATGATAATGAAAACAGTGCAGAACAATGGTTAGAGGACAGGAACCCTGATTTCTTGGGTTTACTATACAAGTTCAACTTGTAGGACAGGGAGGTGTTCCCCGAGCAAATGTTCTCAGAATCACTGAAGGTTATCTCTCCATCAGAATGGTGGAACATCATGAAAGGAAAGGTTACTAAATCTCAAATCAGGGATAAAGAGGTTTCAGCCAATTTCTGCAGCTTTCTAGCTTCTCTACACTCCTGTCCTGCTAGCTCAGCCTCAATAGAGAGATGGTTTTCAACCTTTGGATTTGTCTGGTCGAAGATCAGGAATCGTCTTGGTGCAGATAAGGCAAATCATTTCACAATAGCTCAGCAGCTGACAGCAGTTCCTGTGATGATATTGAATCTGATCAATAAGTAGGTAAGTAGTAGGAAAAATCGTTTTTAACTTCAGTATAACCATCTAAATTCTGAAAAAAATTCTATTTCTATTATTTAAGTGTAATTTATATTTGTTTTAGTTTATTCTTGATGATCCCAGAGGAAGTGTTTAACTGGAAATCTGTCAAAAACATCTGAAAAGCTGACAAGAATTGAAAATTATTGTAATAATCAAACAAAGTAAAATTATGTAAGGAGAATTTTATTTACAGTTCTTCAATTTATTAAATTTTCCTTGTAAAAGCTCTTTTCAATAAATAAATGTAACTATTACCATGTGTTTTTAATTATTATTTTGAAAAAATTAAATGTTTAAAGATAGTTTGAATGCAAAATAGGTATTATGTCTTTCATTTTATAAGCAAAAAAAGCTGTTTTTAAAAAAACCCAATAAAACCCAGTGGGCTGGGTTTTTTTCATTTTTCGCCAGAGTATTCGCCACCTAGAGACGAAATCTTCAATTAGGATACCAAAACTCTTCGGACAGAGACGGTTGTCTACTGCACCAAAGTCATAGGACATCAGGAGCCTCGGGAGGATTACCTCAAGCTCCTTTGGCTATGTCTTGTCTTTTAAGACGGAGTTCCAGTTCCGAGCTCCGGGAGCAATCATGCTCGATGGATGTCGAAGGCCATCTATTCTCTAAAAATGGTGCTATTTGAAGGCCAGTTGGAATTGACTGCTAAAGAAAAGTGAGGTTGGAAGGAGCTGGCACTCTTCGTTTCTCTCATTTATGGATGTTTCTGGCACGAGACTCCACTGGCTTCATACGCTCTCCTGAATGATGCAATGATGATCAGGCTTCTCAAGAAATATCCAAACCGTATGATTGCTGATGGGGCTTACACTGCATTTATTCGACATCTATGGTTCTTATCAGAACACCTTGTGAGCTTAGGTTTTTTTGACAACTGAGTCCCTCTAGATGTTAGAAGAGCCATGATAGCCAACCTCCAGCTTCCAAAGGCTCAATCAGCTCTGAAAAGAATAAGCACGTGTGGCGCAGACTTCAATCATCTTGAAAAGTTTGTGACCCAAAGAACATTTCATCTCTTCAAAGTACTTAGTATCACTAGAAAGGAGGAGGCCAAGAGTTTCCTGTTGAAAATCCAGAGGCATGGGAATCAGATGCTTGCTACCAAAATTTGAAGGATCGAGTCGACGAAATAAAGGATGTCAATGATAGCTCAGAGTGTGGCATTGTTCTTATCCAGAAATATAATGAAACCCTCACCAAAGATGAAGACCAAAAACAGTTTCTGCTTCGTTTTGTCCAGCAACATCGCCAGATTTACCCATCCTCCTCTAAGGCAGCCATGATCGCGGTAGATGACATTTGATGGGGCATTACTTATATGTCATACTTTTGAAATCAGTATTATTAAAATTTTTAATTTAAAATCTTAAATATTAAAATATGAAAATATCAAATGAAATTTTTACTCGTTTGACCGTATAGACCGTATACATGAAAAGTCAAAATTTTTATTGACCCCTAATTATTGTCTGATTTGCTTCAAATTTTTACAGAAATTCTCTAATATTATATGAAACAAGATAAGCCTTGTGGAGAACAGAATTTCCAAGCTTCGTTTTTTTGGACCATCCTAATGTATATATATATATATATATATATATATATATATATATATATATATATATATATATATATATATATATATATATATATATATATATATAGATGTGTGTATATATATATATATATATGTGTGTATATATATAT